>NW_010240379.1:4737-12753 GCF_000690775.1 Eurypyga helias | reverse complement strand
GTTCATTAAGAACCAGTTTCTATTCAGTGCTCTAGCAAAAAGCATACGTTCAACATGCCCGTTATTTATTACTTTTTCTTAACATTCGAGATGAAACCTTTTAAAGTTAGTAATGCAGTTTACATAGAATCAGTCCTGGGATATTTTATTTTTCTAATGACCCTGCCTGTGGCTTATTTTCTCCTTCAGTTTTTTTAGGCAACAAAACAAAGAACATTTCTTTTAAAAATCTATGTCTCAGATTCTTGTGACTTTGTTCCATGGAGAGCAATTTACAAATAGTAATGGAGCTCAATGACAAATGTATTTCTCTACAGAACATGCCAGCTAGTGGAAAAGTTTTCTATGTGATGATTTGTTAGTCAATATTACTGCTGCACAGGTGTTCATAACGTAAGAAATACAGAAAAAGAAAAATATAATTAAGTTGTGATATTCAATGTCAAAGTTGTCAGTCCAAGTTTTAAATATTGTAATCCAGTATAAAAGTGAAGACTTTCAGAACTTAGCCTAGGTTTTGCTTACAACCAAAGTAAATCCATTTAGGAAATTACATACTGTAACATATTTGTAGTTAAAAAAATTTGAATATTACTATTGATGTTAGGTCTTCATAAGATTTGGTATGAGTGTAATAACTGTAGTTACCATTTCTCTAGCTCATTTTTTTGTTGGGTTTTTTTTTTTTTTTTTACTCCTTTGCCTATCAGTTCTCTAGTGTAATAATGAAATGGTTTTTCAAAGTCAGTCAGTAATTCTGAGTGTCTTGTTTTCTTGGGAACACAATTTAACACACCTGCAAAGGAAGGGAAACTCAGTCTTCAATGTTTAGTCTGCTAAAAGGGCTCATTTAAAGTTTCTTAGATTGTACACATGAAAATAAAATCACTTTAGATTACAAATCGTATTTGAGAATCTTTTCTGTCTTGGTTTTGTATACGTTTGGAAAACATTGAGATCAGCAGAAGGACTACTAGAAACAACTAGAAACTGAATCATAAATAATAATTAGATCTCTTTATTCTTCCTCCCTTAGCAGAGACATTGTGAAGGTGAATGTTTGAAAGGGACAGGTATATGTGATTAACTGTTAGGTTAGTTTCTTTGGTGGAAACATGCTGATGTGCTTCCACCTTCTTTCTTCTCGCTCCTCTTTTTTTTTCCTTTTTTTTTTTTTTTTTTAAATGAAGGACAAGTATGTATTAAATTGTTGAGGGGGGCTAATCTTTCTTACTTGAAATTAGCTAATATTGTCATTAGAGGTTTGTTACTGCTATTCTGTGTCATTTGGACTGTCATGCAAAGGAACTGGAGACCTAGAGGTATAACTGTTACCAGAGAAATTAAACTGCTGCGTCGGCTGAGCAAAGACAGAAATGTTCATTCACACACTTAATGTGAAGGACAGCCTAAAAGTCATAGCTGTGCTGTCTTTCTGCGGCATATATGAAGTGTCAGTATATCATACAGCTTTTTGCAAATGCAGACAGACTGACTTTTTTAATGGCAGGAGTAGAAGGAAAATTACTTACCTTGTAATTTGATGAGGTCAGTATTAGCATGAATACACTTTGATTAGTCTAGAATATGCTAAAATATAAGATTATCCAACTGCATGAATTTTTTTAAAAGCCTTCCAATACAGGATAGCCAATAGTAATCAAGTAACTGAAAGATGACAAAGTCACAGAATAGATTGCTTCTGATTCCTGACATCATCTTGTCATCTAGAGAGCTTTATCTCCAAAATGATGACATTGATTTTGATGCAGAAGGATTACACATTATTTATCAGTGCTAATAGTGCACTGTATGGAATTCTCCAGTGTAACAGGTGACCTAGATCAACCGAGATGATTACACAACAGAAACACTATAGAAATGACAATGAGTGCCAGAATTAGGAGCAGTACCTTCAAGTGCAATGCTGTCACATTGAAGCGATACTGTCTCCAAGGCCTGATCTAGCACTGGTCACAGGCAGTGCATTTATCTAGGTATGTAGATCTTGTCTCTTAGATTTAGCTGTGTCATTTCTGATTTGATCCTGTGTCATTGTGTCATAGGCACATCCAAAGAAATATTCAGGTTGTTAAATATCAGAAGAAATCCGAGTCTTTAGAAGTGTATTCCTGTCATCTTGATTTACCTGGTAAGTGTGTCTTGACTTGTACTTGGAAAATGAGCTTAGAATGTTTTCTATTCATGACCTGTGTGTGACAGAGGTGAGGAAGTATTTAGTGTGTTTCTATGCCATTAGCTTAGTACAGAAAGTAGAGAAAATAACAAATTCTAGATGATGATTTTACAGATGTATTTTAAGTGTGATTTCCAGAGGTTGGATGGTGAAGAGGGAGGAGAAGTTCCCTACTAGATAACAGTCACTGCAGTAACTTCATCCCTGTCTTCAAAAATCAGTAAGTTACAAATTACTCAAAATTAACTTACAAGCATTCTAAGTATTATGTACATAAAGCAATGCCCAAGGAAGAAACAAAAAAGGATAGTCAAGGCAGGAGAGTGAAAGATCAGGTAAGAAAAAAACCTGGACATTTGTTCTTTGAATTCAGGATGCAATTAGTCTTGTCTTCTTGGATCTGAATGTTGTTCAGCCTGGAGAAGAGAAACCTCCAGGGAGACCTCATTGCAGCCTTCCAGTACCTGAAGGGGTCTACAAGGATGCTGGCAGAGGACTTTTTACAAGGACCTGTAGTGACAGGACAAGGGGTAACGGGTTTAAATTGAAAGTGGGGAGGTTCAGATTGGATATCAGGAAGAAATTCTTCACAGAGAGGGTGGTGAGGCACTGGCACAGGTTGCCCAGGGAAGCTGTGGATGCCCCATCCCTGGAAGTGTTCAAGGCCAGGCTGGATGAGGCTTGGAGCAACCTGGTCTAGTGGAAGGGGTCCCTGCCCAAGGCAGGGGGGTTGGAACTAGATGATCTTTAGGGTCCCTTCCAACCCTAACCATTCTATGATTCTATGATTCTATATTTTTGTTTGTCTTTTTACAGATTGGAGTCAGATTTCTTGAATTAAAAACACACTGGAATGATTAATCTATTTGTTTTACTGAGTTGTTTATGTGTGTCTCTAAATTAATTCCTATGTCCAATGAAGTTAATCCCAAAGCTGTCATGTGGGATTGATTTCACATACATGGCTGAAGAGGAGAATGGCACACACAAAGTTTTAAGAATGATGCCTTTATATTATGTACTATTTGGCTTCTCTGTATCTCAATAAGGCAGTCCTTGAGGGTCAAAAGATTGACAATCAGTGATTTCAAATGCGTCCATTGAAATGAAGGATGAAGAGGAGCTATTGTGCAGGTGGTAGAATAGTTTGATCTGAAACTCCAGCCTAGAACTAAATGTTGTTACGTTTGCAAAGTTTATATTTAGGAATGGTATCTTCCTTTATCGTTTTTTCTGTGGTAATGATTGGACTGTGGGAAAACAGAGTCTGAACAAATTGCTAGAGGTATATTAAGAATTAATTTGTTCCTCCTCAAATTGTGTTTCTGAAATTTTCTTCCTGTTTTCTCAATATGTAAGGTCTAGTCAAAATAACACTGTAGAAGACAAGGTTTCAATGAAACACTATGTCTTATGTAAGCCAGTGTCTGCATTTCAGTATATTGTCTACCCTCAATACTGTCTGACATCAAGAAATTCAAAGTGAATCTGTTTTTCAGAATTAGTTCTAATAACTACTCCGCTATATGTTAATACTGGCAACAGGTAGTTATTCTGCTTACTTTTCTGTGAAAATCAATGGATTGTTATGTATGTCATATTATTTTGAACATTGCCTTACTTCGTCTTATTAGGAGAAAATGACTCACAACTTTATTTGCAGTTCTCCAGCATGTTTTGTGTCAGTTGCTGAAGTCCTTATGACAAAATTGCTTAGCCTCACAAAGGCACACAAAGGTAGTAGGAAATAACCCTAGGCTGAGCCACTATAAGTGGTTCTTTGTAAAGGTGGGAGTAAGTGGTGGAAGTAAGGGTGGCCAATACGTACCTTAAAAAAGAAAGGAAGGCATCAACTGAGAGGTATTTGTAGTAGGGTTACACAGACAAAATTGCTTTCCCTTGCTGGTAACTTTATCGGCTCCATGTAGGATATATAGAACAACTCCTTAGTTACTCCTCAGAAAACCCCTCTGCCATGCTTCAGTAGTGGACGCTCAAAAAGGCTTTCCAGTGCTCTGATTAAAGAAAATGTATTAGGTCCTGTATATATCAATGTACCTGGTCTAATTTTCCATTAAGTGAGAATGAATGTTGAAGCACTGCAATTTATTTTTTATAAGGAAAATTCCAGTGCACGTGAAAAGCTCTAGTCACGTTCTCTTAAAGACAATCATTATTAGAGTTGCCTGTGTCTGGCAGTTATTTAAATATGAGTTTCTCTTGGGGTATTACACTTTGAAATATAATAATGAAAATTCAACTCCTTCTGTTAATACCAAAATTTTGATGAGGAATACAGTCAAAATGCTACATATTTGGAAAAGTTCAATGAGTTTCTATGCCTAAATGTCATAACTTAAGTACTTCTACTTCCTTCAGGTTTTTACTAATAGGGATCCTAAAATTAAAGGAGTGTTATTCCTGTAAGTGTTCATCATCTGATGTTATTTCCCACTTGGAGTAATTTTTTAGTTGTGACATTACTATACTCTTCTATGGTAATTGGAGGTAAGGATTTTAGGTGGGTATAAAACCCAAGAAAAGATTTACTTGAATTTACTCCTCAGGAAAAAACCCTACCAAAATCAAAACTCCCAAAAGCCCAAAACATTATTAGGACAAAAAAAAAAAAAAAAAGGACATTGTTATCTTCCCTTTCACCTTTCGCCCTTCTGCAGTGATTTATTTTTTTCATACATTGCGGATTAGTGATAAGACATACTGGGTTGAAAAGTTGGAACAGTTTGGAAAAAAGTGGAGTCACAAACAAGCTAGAGTAGTTTTTTATGTTGTTGTTATTAAAATTGTAAGTATGAGGATTAGTAAATATCATTCAATGAAATATCAGATACTGTCACTGATTTAATCTGCCAGGGAAAGATTTAGGGCTCCTTTATGTTTGGCTGTGGTGTGCGCATATGTGAGTTCTATTTATGTGTTACTACAAACTGCAGCTGACTCAGAGGATGATTTGTTTGGGAGAGTACAGCCTGAATTTTTCATAAATTTGTTGCTGGGAAATTCATACATAGGCTACCCCAGTTATTTCTATCCCCAGATTTGCCCCTTAAGGAACAGTTTGTTTTGTAACAGAAAAAGGAAGATATCAAGATGACCTATCAAATTGTCATCTTGCATGCTTGTCCTGATACTTGCAGTAACATGGCCCTAAGTGATATTACAAACACAAGGTTAGCATGTCAGAAAAGATAACATGAAGAACAGGAATTTCCTTGTGATTGAAAAGCCAGATAACTAATTAATTTGCTGCCTATTACCTATCCATTACATTTTGGACACTTAGCCATGTTATGTTCTCTAAAAATGTCTGATAGTGTGATTACAATGGCAAATAGTTGGAAACTACCTTTTATCTCTAGAATTCAACGTAAAGAGAATTGCTCTGTGAAGTGTAGTTCTTACCAACACACTGTGCTACATATTTGGCTTTAATTCCTAAGGTATTTTTTACTCTAGTTTTCCACAGGAATGTTGATTTCCTGTAAATGGTCAGTATAGCATAAAAAGAACTAGCTCAACACTACTACAGTTGGGCATAACACAATTAATTCAAGTTAATGAGTCTCATTTTCTCATTACTTTATATTAACTTGCTTTTTGAAATTTTGTAAATAGCAAAAATAGGAACAATGAGGAAAATTTCTTACCAATGTCCAATAGTTTTCGTACAACATATATCAGCTTTTGAAAAGAGAATTGCCTAGACCTCTTTTGAAACACTATTTTTTTTTTCATCTGTAGGCCAATAAATTGATCTTCCCAGTTGTTTTGTGGCTCTAAAGGATAGCTGAAATGACAGATAGTGTACAGTACAAAAAGGTCTGTCAGACGTGTATTGAAACACAGATTTTTACAATGGAATGTGGAAGAAGAAAACAATGATCGTGTCCCAGATCCTCTGCTTGTCATAGCTTTATATCATGATTTTTGTGCAGTTTTATAGAGAAAATAGAGACGAGGTTTGTCTAATGTCCTCATGTATTTTCATCCTCTTTCACACTATGAAAGACCTTTCACACTATGTCAGTCCAATGCTGTTTGTTGTGGACACAAGTTTGAGGCAAGGAGTCAGTATACTTTGGAGGACTGTCATGCAGCTGTGATTTATCAGAACTGGGACAAGTGATCTAGTGAAGAGGAACAGCAAGATGCAGTGTCTGTCATACCATCTCTTTATCAATGGAGAGTTTCTATTTGTCAGTGCAAAACAGAGGTGTCTAGTCAGAATGGTTTGGCCTTTTGGTGTTCAGTCAGTTCTTCAAAAAGCCTATACCAGAGCTCTGTGTATTGGAAGTGAAGGCATCCCAAGATTTGCACTGTTCCCCTACTTCAGCATTTGGCGTGTAGGTCATTCAAAAGAGGCGGAGAAGCAGAGAATGGAAAACAGTGATCTTGTTCTTGAGAACACTGGTGTGTTTTCTGTCAAGATTTCCATTTTAAGTATGTATGCTAAATTCCACGCACAGAATTCTGTCTCAAATGAATGGTTTAGGCCACCAAGTTATCAGAAAAAAAGTGATTTTAATAAGTCCTGGACTTAATCAATGATTTGTATCTAAAGGGATTAGATGTAGGAATCTCAGTGTGGTGATTTAACATATGTATTGATGTTTTGTATAACATTGAAAGACTTGAAATTTAAGGTGGAATAACAGCAATTTAAAATTCATTAACACTAGTAAGATAAATCAGAAAATTAGATTATATCATTTTCTAGCACAACTTAATTATTGATGAATTAAGACAATTAAGTTAAAAACTTAACAAAGTCTTTAAAATCAAACTGCATACACACACAAACAGGTATTGAGATATATATGTTTACATATAAAGTGATATCTGTTAAAAATTCCCCTTGAATTCAGTGAAAATATCCATGTCAGATACCTGCATCTCTTAATGGGTGAAGGGTTGAGTCTCAAGGAGGGGGGCATCAGCCCAGGGCCTGTTGTCAGTCTTCAGCAATGATCCTCTAATTTTGCAAACTTGGGAGTTAGTGAGCTCTGAGTGGCATCCCACTCAGTGGAAGATGCTTGTCACAGCCCACTGCAGTCCAGGAGATCTCAAAGGCCTTCACAGGACTGCTGTTTGTAGGGTTGTGAGATGATAGACTTCAGGCATCAGTAAATTTCCATCCCGCCCACAATCCACTCAGTAATTACTTGTAATTCTCAGAATTTCAGTAACAATCGAGCTGATCTACCTGAGTTTTGATATGTTCCAGGGCTGTCAGGGGATAATTGGTTATTCCTGCTCTTGTTCCGCACCTTGTCTAGACAACAGTATTCCTGGCAAAGTCATTGCCATTCCCCACTTTAACTAGGCAGGAGTGCTTAGTACAATAAAGAGACACGAAACTCATTGCAGGAAGGTCAAGGCTTGATAAGAATTCTAAGACTGTAGAGTGATCCAGGAGTCAAGGGGGTGAAAGGCACCACCACAGATGCTTACATAAACATATGCAGTCTTGAAGGATGGTGATCTTTCTTGGACATCAAAATTATAGCACTTATTTTAATTAAATCCAATGAAAAATCCAATCCATAAAATGTTGTTTATTTAAAAGAAATTGAACGGTCATGTATTTGTTCAGTGTTTCCACAATTATAACATTAATCTATCAATATCAGAATCTTTCAGTAACAGGATAGTTACAGTACATAAACTAATAGGAAATTGGAAAAAATGTATTATCAGAAAAAAGAAAAACAGAGGAAGAAGAGTTAGAAAGAACAACCCTTCCCTTCCCTTCCCTTCCCTTCCCTTCCCTTCCCTTCCCTTCCCTTCCCTTCCCTTCC
>NW_010240379.1:0-4711 GCF_000690775.1 Eurypyga helias | reverse complement strand
TCCCTTCCCTTCCCTTCCCCTCCCTTCCCCTTTCCCTTTCCTTCCGTTCCGCAAAAATAGTATCACATATTGACAGACATGTTTTTGATACAGAACAGCAACCTTGAATGCAGAGAAGGATTTTTTTTTTTTTTTTTGGGTTCCTTAGGAGGTCATGCTGGTCATCTACACAACAGGAAGGGCAAGGCAGGAGGGAAATTAACTCCAGGTGCCTCTCTGAGATAGTGTCAGGTAAGAAAGCAGGATCCAGAAATAATCACAGCATTGTTCCCCCTTTTCCTGTCGTGAACCTGTTCCCCTTCTATGATGGAGATCCAGAGGTGGTAAGCGTGTGAAGTTCTGCAATTGCCTTCTGCTACTGCTGCTTCCATCAGTCAACTATGGTCCCTAAAGAATTTGTTGCCTGGAGAAGCCTTGTTTATTCTATTATTTTTCAGCTGTTCATGCTGGAGGCTTCTTGTAGCATCTCTACTTGCATGCTGTGGCTGTGGGGATATGGATGGATACATGGAGGTTTGTTATGTACTCATAATTTATATACCACTATTTCTTTAATAAAACATCAACCAACAGCTACAAATGTGTCAAGAAGTCTAAGACTTTTGTATTCACTTAGCCGTGTATAAATTGATAAGGTACAGTAATGCTAAGTATGAGTCCATAAGGGTTACCTATCTAAACTTACAGGTCAGAAACAGACTACTATGAAACTGCAATGATAACAATGAAAAGAGTGTTTAGTGAAAAATATTTATTTATGATGTTACAGAGTGGACATAGGACTTTTCTAAGCTAGTATTCTGCTGTGGAAGAGTTGACTTTATTTCTGAAAGTAAATATAAACAATGGCTAAATCAGAATAAAAAATAATGTTCATGTTATCATACTAGCTTTACCAAGGCAGAAATCATATCAAGTTCAGAAATTATCCTGCATAAGAATATTCCATGTTTTCTTAAACATCTTTCAGAAAAAAGTCATTCTGGACAGTATGACCTACTAACAGTGAATTACAGCTCTAGGGCTTTATTTTCAGAAATGAACTTTCACCCGGCTGCAATGTCAAATAAAAGGCAAATTTTGTTTGTGTATGACTTTTTTACTAAGCTACTAAGCTGAAGGTACGGCTTCCTCTGTGGATTTTCACACTAAAAACAAAAGCAGCGGAGGAAAGGAGACATTTACCCTAGAGGCACTGCTACAGTGAGAGATTTTGGAGTAATACAAAACCCACAGCTCTTCAGAACATCTATGTCTTGTTCAAAAGGAAAGTATTACATCAATGATTGGTTGTATACCCTGTGAGGAAGTGTTTGGGGATAAAGCAGATACCCAAGCTAATAGTGAACAACTGTACAGAATTTCTTTTGTGATAGCTGACTGCTTAAAGCAGAAGGTGAAAACTATTTTTGTGCTACAGCTTCAGAATGCATGATGTTACTTTAGGTGTTGCTGGTTTTCTGACTCCGCTTATTGCATCAGTTACATCTATTGGTAATCATTTCGGGAACATGAAAGGAATCAATGTTAGTTCCTTCAAAGTTAGTATTTTGATTTGGAGCAGTAGTACAGTTTAAAGTGAATCTCTCAATCGTTTCCAGTTACTGAGAGTTGGTTCAAGTCACAGAACTTTGGTGTGCAAGTGAAAAAAAAAAAAAAAAAAAAAGAGAAAGAAACTGAAACTTCACTCCAGGTGTGCACCAGCTGTGTTCCAACTTTTCAATGCAATTTGAGGATTTGGCTGTCTTTTTGGACAATGATCCTACACTTACATGGTGTGCTATACCAGGTGTTGTGGTTTAACCACAGCCAGCAACTAAGCAACACACAGCTGCTCACTCACTCCCCTGATAGTGGGATGGGGGAGAGAATTGAAAGAGTAACAGTGAGAAAACTTATGGTTTGAGATAAATACAGTTTAATAGGTAAAGTAAAAGTTGTATGCACCAGCAAAGCAAAGCAAAATAAGGAATTAATTCACTACTTACCATTGGCAGTCAGGTGTTCAGCTGTCTTGAGGAAAGCATGGTTCCACCACATGTAATGACAACTTGGGAAAACCGACACCATCACTCCAAATGTCCTCCCTTTCCTTCTTCTTCTCCCAGCTTTATATACTGACCATGACATCATATGGTGTGGAATATCCCGTATTCCTTTTGTCAGTTGGGGTCAACTGTCCCAGGTGTGCCTGTTCCCGACTTGTTGTGGTCCCTGAGCCTACTTGTTGGTGGGGTGTGTCAGAGGAATAAAGACCTTGACTCTGTGTAAGTACTGCTCAGCAATAATAAAAACATTTCTGTCTTATCACTGTTTTCAGCACAAATCCAAAACACAACCCCATTCTAGCTAGTAGAAAGAAAATTAACTCTATCTCTGACAAAACCAGCACACCAGAAGACCAGACTAAATGTGTCTGAAGAAAACAGGACAGTTCTAGGCAGTTAAATCAGGAAATAAACTGTAGATTTAGGTACAGTTAAAATTTTTTTAGTCAATAACATGTCAGGTTTTCTGGTTTTTGAAAGTATATGCCTAGGATGAGCAGATTTGCTCCTTGTAATTGCAAGGTGAATTTGAAGATCACAGATCAGAAATACACAAATGGATTCAAGTCTTACTGAGTCCCTGGAGAAGATGTTTAAAATGTCAGCATCATTACCTTATAGATGACATAAACCTTACTACTCTATGATAAAATCACTATCACATTTTAGGTAGTATTTCACTTTCAAAGTAGTGGCCCTGAGGAATAAAAGACTATTTTCACCACCAAAAACCTCGGTTTAGGGAGTTGACTCACAGGCTGTGGAAAGTTCTGCAGCTGGGTGCTTGCTTGAGGCAGGTGGGAGCTTCCTGGAGCCGCGGGAACCCAGTGCAGGGGAGAAAGAGAGACAGGGAGAGAGAGAATGAGAGAGAGAGAGAGAGAGACTGCTGGAATTGCACCCTGCCTCCCTTGGACAGTCCCCACAGGCAGACAGGGTAGGGGTTACAGAAGACTCCCTTTCCTCTCTCCACCCAGTGGAATGAGGTCATGTAAGGGACAGGGGCAATGGTAGCAAGTTACTACCAGGTCAGCAGCTGCATCTCTTCTGTTGCTCCTCCACATTCCTATGTGCTTTTGAATAATAGGTATAAAGTTCTGCAAGTGGAACCAAACAGTGATAAGGATTCGGTTCACCTATTTTGGTGGTGTCACCCAAGTTAAACTGGCCTACACCCCGCATCAAAACAGCTTCTAGAAAGAGAAAAGATGTGCCATTGTCATAAGAGACTCTCTCCTGAGGAGAACAGAAGGCCCAATGTGCAGGCCTGTCCCACTTCTTAGGGAGTGCTGTTGTCTCCCTGGGGCCCACATTAAAGGTGTGACAAGAAAACTTCTTACCCTATTTTTTATCCTCATTATTATCCATTATTGATTTTTCAGGTAGGCAGTGGAGAAGTCATGACAAGAAGTCTGAGGATGATCAACAGAGACTTCAGGGCCTTGGGGTGACTGGTTAGAGGATCAGGGCCACAAGAGATGTTGTCATCCATGGTTCTGTTGGCAGGGAATCACAAGAGAAGAAAGAGGAAGAGCCAGAGGATCAATACGTGCCTGAGACTGGTGTCACTGGCAGAAGTTTGGGTTCTTTCATCTGTATGGTACCAAGACTGCTGGCAACAGACTGGGAAAGTCTGTCTATGAGAGGGAGAAGGATTCTGGTACAGAACTTAGCAGGGGTCATTCAAAGAACTTTAAACTAGATTTGAAGGAAAAAAGGGATAAAACCAGGCTCACTGGAGGCAAGCCGGAGGGTGGCATGAAAGTGTTTGATGGATGGTGTACCGGTGAGGGCCTTTGGTCTACTGCCTCAGTGGAGGTAGGGGATGGAGACCCATGCAGCAGTAAAGATGCAGAGGTGGTTAATGTGCTAGAAACTAAAGAAGCACATGAGAATAGTCACATACAAATTAGGACTTCTCCCTTCAAAAATCTGGCAGGATCAATAGCCCAACTAAAGTGAATCTGTACCAATGCACAGAGCATGGGTAACAAACAGGTGGAGGTGGAAGACACTTTCCAACAGAAAAACTATGATGTAGCTGCTGTGATGGAAACATGGTGGGAACAACTCACATAATCAGAGTGCCGCACTGGATGGCTATGAACTTCAGAAGGGAGAGGCAAGTGCATGTCAAGGTGTGTTCTGTTGACTAGAGGTGAATGATGGTGATGATAAGTTTGAGTGTTTGTGGGTGAGAATCAGAGGAAAGGTCAACAAGGCAGGTATCATGACAGGAATCTGTTACAGACAACCCAACCAGGACAAGGAGGCAGATGAAATATTTGTTAGGTATCTGAGAGAAGTTTCACAGTCCCTAGCACTTATTCTTCTGGGGGACTTCAAATGACCAGACATCTTCTGGAAATACAATACAGCAGGGAGGAGACAGTCTTGGAGGAGTTTCCTGGATTGTGTAGAATATAACTTCCTGACACAGCTGGTGAGGGAACCAACAATGGTGTGTGCTGCACTGGACCTGTTGTTTGTGAACAGAGAAGGAATGGTGAGGAATGTGAGATTTGGAGGTTGTTTTGGGCCCATAGTGATTGATTCTCAGAGAATAAAGAGGGGGGGGATATTAGCAGAACTGCTACCTTAGACTTCCAGAGGGCTGACTCTGGGGTGTTTAGGAGCCTGACAGACAGTGTCCCTTGGGAGGCAGT
>NW_010240378.1:21125-23339 GCF_000690775.1 Eurypyga helias | reverse complement strand
GCGCCGGCGAGCGGCCCCGGCCCGCGGGGCCCGCAGCTGTCCCGCGGCTCCGTAAGGACCCGTCGCGATTAACCAAGTGTTTGCCTCTTACGTGCTGGGAGACCCGCCGGTTGGTATCTCGTAGATACCAACTGCAAAAACAAACTCTCCACGTGTTCTTCAGAGCCGCCCTGACAGTGCAGAAAGCCTTTTCCTTATTTATCTTGGAATCAAAAAACTCTTTTATTCCCCCAAACTCAGAGGGAATCTATGCTAATTATTTTAAACCCGTGGGTCTTTCATTGACACAGCCCAGACTGACACAACCCCTGCTTTCTCTAACGTTCAGGTCGCGTATCTCCGAATGCATATTCATTCCCTCTCTCACTCTTTCGCGGCGTTTTACCACCCGTCTGTCGCTTTGCTTCTAATTTCAATAGTTTGGAGGGAAAAAAAAAATCAGATCTTGGGACATTTAGGGTATTCATTAACCTAGTGAAGAGGAACAGAGGCATTATTACTCACATAGAAGGCACCCTGCCCCCATGTCTATCTAAGGGTTCATTGTAAAAGGATTAAAAGTTAAAGACCTTCATCTTATGATTCTTTCATTTAATCTTCGTGGCGCCTGAAAGACATGCTGGATGGATGATCACATTTAAAATATTCCTAATGTCGGCTACCTTAGGACTCCAGGCAGGGCAAACAAACGTAATTTATTTCTAGAAGAAAGGGGATATTGAGATGTTTAAGTTTATGAACCACCATTACCATGTATATTTGTTAGGTTCTGACAAATACCCAAATAACATTAAAATCAGCCATTCATCACATATGAATTTATGCAAAACCTTCTATGCCTGGGGCCAATATTTTTTTAGACAGAGTTTCACTTGCGAAAAAAAAAAAAAGTTTATTTAAAAAAAAAAGCCAAAAGCAAGAGTTTTTCATGACTGGTAAACACGAGAATTATGTGAACAGAAACTATTTCATGCTGGGATGGCAGCCAGGGACTCGGGAATGTCAACAAAAGTTCTCCGAAGGTTGAAAATGTCACTGGATTACAATACAAGGTCCTTTGCCCCATTAGCAAACTTTACTAACGTAATATTCCCACTACTTAGCGAGGGGACTCGCCCAGTGATTTATCTGTCTGTGATCCGAGCAAGGAGGCAAACAGAGAATTCATCTGGAAACCACCTCTGGCTGTTTGCTTAAAGATGTTGAATTTCTATGTGTGCAGGGATGTGTGTGTATTTGTGGGTGTTATGTGGGTGTAAAATAAGTGTGGCGTTAATACAGTCTAAATATCTATCACCCTATCCGTCTTAGTTTTAATGGCACAGTCATTGTAATCAGGAAGACATATGTACATACATGCTTTCTCAACTAATAACGTCCTGCTACTAATAAATTTATAAGAATATTTTGGGTTAAACATCAAGTTTCACTATCCACAAGGCTTGTGATTTTTTTTTTTTTTTTAATAAATAAGTAAATTTTGTCAGCTGGTAGAGCAAAAATAAACTAGTAGTTTTCACTGTTGTTTCTGGTCAGGTTCACTTTCTGGTCCTCCTGCCCTAGTGTTGAAATGTTTGGCTTGTAGTGGAAGTGTTTCAAGCCAAACAAATAAAATATCTGTCTGATGAATGTTTCTATGCAAATCCTTTTAATATTAGATTTTGTAATATGTTTTTAAAGCAAAATTGAATTATGGCTTTTTTAAATTGAAATCAATTCATAACACAGCCAATTTTTGTTTGCTGATCTTTGTAGTGGCATCGTAAGACCTCACAGAGATCACTGTGAGGAAGAAATAGGAAGGGAAAGGTTGAAAGTTTGCTTTTAGTTACTCTTCAGTTTCTTCTTTTGCAATTATTGTGTCTTAAAGTGTAATATTGGAAACTGAAATCCATTTCTACCTCTGCCATAGACTGTGTAACCTGGGTTGAGTCCTTTAACCTATGTGCTGCAGTTCCTTATGAGCAGGACTTCATCTTCTTTGTCAGCATAGTTAGTCTTTATCCAGGATAATTTGTTCTCTCACACCATGTGTTTATTGAAAATCTAGGAAAGCTAAGGCCCAGTGTGCAAGGGGGTTCCTTGGATTTAGTGTCCAAACCATTATTTTTGCCAGTGCAGAACAGTATCTTGCATAGTGTTCTCAAATTCACAGATTCACGGAGTGGAAGGGGGTGGAAGGGACCTCTACAGAACATCTACTCCAAACCCCAG
>NW_010240378.1:0-21009 GCF_000690775.1 Eurypyga helias | reverse complement strand
AGTGTTGCCTCTTGTTCAGGCTGAACCTTCTGTTTCCCAGTTTATGGCCACTGCCCCTCGTCCTGTCACTGGGCACCACTGAGAAGAGCCTGGGCCCATCCTCCTGACACCCCCCCTTTAGATATGGATAAGCATTGATAAGATCCTCCTCAGCCTCCTCTTCTCCAGCTGAACAGTCCCAGCTCTCCCAGCCTTTCCTCATGTGGAAGGTGCTCCAGGCCCTTCATCATCTCAGTGTCTCTGCGCTGGACCCTCTCCAGTAGCTCCTTGTCCTTCTTGAGCTGAGGAGCCCAGAACTGGACACAGCACTCCAGGGGAGGCCTCACCAGCGCAGAGAGGGAGAATAACTTCCCTCGACCTGCTGGCCACGCTCTTCTTAATGCATCCCAGGATGCCACTGGCCTTTTCAGGAAAAGCATGTGACTTTTAACCAAAGTTGTGGCCTTGTAGGCTAATTTCAAAGTGCTGAGAGTAACACAGTTGATAAAAGGATAAAAAAAGTAGACTGGACTGAGTTGTCCAGATGTTTCTAATTAGCTCATTCAAAATTAGTCCAGATAGTGTGAAGAAAGAGAATCAACTTGGACAACATTGTTACATGTACCGTTAAACTGTTGTGTCCATACACGTGTGCTTACCTGAAAAAATGCATTTGATTCATTTTATCCTTTTCCAAATACCACCACAAAGATGAAATTCTTGAGACGGCATGAGAGCGTGAGGGAGTCAGCACAGAAATAACCACAGCTAGAAATTAGAGCAGTAGCGTTTGCATAAATACTGGACAAGTTTTTCCTCTTCCATAGTTTTAATAGAGAAATAATCTTCATTTAGTAATGTCAACAGCTGTTAAAAAATTCCTAGCAGTTCACCTTACTTGGGTTGTGTTATGTAAATGTAATCTGCACCATGTTGGCTGGATCTTGGATCCATTAAAAAGAAGATATTCCAGCTCAGACATTTGCCAGGAATCTTCATTGAAAGTTGAAATAAATATAATGATGTCATCATATAATATAACATCATAGCTTTCACGGTAAGCCAAACCAAAGGTATGTTGGCAGGGGAGTGCTGCCACCTGGTAGATCCATGCTAGGAATAGATACGATACTCTCATCCAGCGGGGAGGAGAATAGCCACACTCTTCCTGGAGTGCCCACAAGGATCCTGCAGACTTCTGTGCGTGCAAGTCCTCCGGGAGCCTCGCTACATGCGAGAGCTGCAGGGTCTGTGTCAATGCTCTCTTTTAAGAGAGCAGCTACAGCAAATTTGAAGAGACCCTTTCATTCCCCCTTCCTTGCTCCCAGACCAAGCAAGAAGCTCCAATGGTTAAAAGGAAGGGAATGAATACATTCACTTGAAACAACTGTTGGAATGGTTCAGAAGGGAACAGAAATATTCAGCAATCAACCTTAAAGACTCCAATCCTTAGAGGTGTTACTGCAGGATCAGCAGCTTACAGCCCTGTTCGTGAAGGCTGGGTACCAGCGCATTACTGTTCCATCTCCTGCAGCGAGTTCCCTGCAGGGAAAAGCAGCTGCGCTGTGATGTGCTTTCTGAAGAGAAAAGGTATTGGAAGAGAAATCTGCCAGCGTTTAACATCACAGTGAGTCACTTTGCTGAACTGGGGGACGGGAAGTGCAGAGATGGCACCATTTAGCCTCTAACTCTTTAGGTGGACAGTTTAGACAGAAACCAGCTGAGAACAGATGCTCTGGGGACTCACCTGGTTGTACCTTCTCTCCTCTCCAGGGCTGTGTTTATGCTGCCATTAAGCATGGTTCTGAGCCAGCACTCAAGACCAGACCGACCTGTGTGCGTGCTCAGGCCCGCTCGGCCTGCAGATATCCCGGGAAGCTTCGGAGCTGTCCCTGTGAGGGCCTCTGGCAGTGTGCGGGTGCTCCTGCCCAAGAGCCACCGCCAAGCTACAGGCAGCCGTACTGACAGAGGGCACACACAGCGGGGACTAGGCTGGAGCCTCCTCTGCACCTACGACAGACATTCCCCAGGACTCACGTCTCTCCCTTAGAGAATCCAAGAGTAATAGCTGCATCAGATAATCATAACAGAGTTTGAAAATAGGTTTCACACTCCCACCTCGGGTTTTTTTCCCCCTCATGAGAGGGGGAGTGGCAAGACTCCCATCACAAAGAACGTTACTCAGAACCAGAACAGATCTTAAGGCACAACACTAAAAACCTGTATGCAATGGAGAAGGACTGGGTGGCTCGGGGGATTGGTAATGGTATAAAGAGCTTTTCACCGCTAGGCTTCTGGCTTCAATCCAGAGGTAGTAACTGAAAGCCACAGTCATCTGATGCCTGCATAGTGGGCTGTGTAGAATGAGTTGTTGGTCTCTGCGTAGATCCTACCAAGCAGGATCCAGATCACAAAGCCACCACCAGAACTGACGTGTTTGCAAGGATTCTCAATCCAAAGAGCAAAATGAAACAGGAATGAGGATGCTTGATGTGTGTTTGTGATTTAGTGGCAATAAGAGGGTATCATTGTTGGAGGGTTTTTGTTTGGTTTGGGGGCAGGGGTGAATATAACCAGTACAGTCTCTTGTCTAGATACGACACTAATAGTATTTTCCTTCTGGCATAGTAATAGCGCTATATTTGACCTACAGCCGGCAACTTACTACCTGGCTTGGATGCAAAACCATGGTCCAGAGGAAGCTGCAGCAAATGCAAGGGCCATACTCTGCTGTATTAATCAGAAGGGCCTGCTGCACTGCGTGCTGCGGTGCAAATCACAGTAAAGGCATCTAATGCCTACCGGTACAAATAAACTCTGCTCGCTGGGTTGGTCTGCTCTGGGCAAGGCAGCACAAGTTCCCAGCGCCCAGGTTAGAGGTTACCCCGCCACAGAACCCCAGTCAGGCAGCTCTGAACATGCATTTCTCTCAACAAAAGATGGAACAGCCTGGGATTCAGAATATGCTTGCCAAAGTGCAGTGTTTACCTGTGCAATAAAAAAATCCAGCACCTTTTCTCAGCAATAAATAAGTTGATTTTAACTTCAAATATTAGGAAAAAGAAGTACATAAACCCAATACATATTTATATAAGGGCTAGTGTAAACATCACTCCTCTGTTTCAAAATGAACCTTCTGGTATTCCAAGCACTTCATAATATTGTCTGTGAGTGAAAAAGATGGAAAGTAGTTTTCCTTCACTCCCCCTGCAAGTTTGCTTTGGACATGTAGAGGTCCTGCATATCTAGTCAGCTGTGTTTTGCCCTTTGCATGGGTTTGTTCCTCCAAGGGCACTCTGTTTCTTTCACACAGCAACCGAATACTGAAAAATACTGCATAAATATTATTGTAAACCTGCATAAATTAGTAGAGGGACTTTATAGCTTGGTGAAACAAGCTGAAATACTGTATTTTAAATTTGCATGGACTTCCAAGTTCATCATGTCCTTTTGGAACAAGCAGATAAAATTTTGTTTTGTAGGTAATACTTGCACAATAAATGAGGTCATTGACTTGAACCTTGAAGGTCTTGTAAATAAGCCTTACTGTCTTCATTATAATCAACCTTAAATTAAGTCTCTGTGTTACATTACAAATCTTTCTCATGGCCTCAGAAACACGTAGGTATCGCTCTGTCTTTCTGTACATGCTGGCAGACTGTTGGCTTCAGAAGGGTGTGAGGAGTCCCTTTTCACCGGGTAGGTTACTGGATCCGGGTAGTACGTTGTGTATATACACAGTGGAGCACTCTAGTTAGCTGGATGGTCTCATAAAGTTCCCTCAGAACTACACGGAGAAGGCATTAAGGCTGGACCACCAGGTCAGGGATAGTTATGCTGTACTTAACCTGTCTTCGAAAGTGCAGAGCATTCTGGTCTGAGCCAACCAGATCTTAGGCACGTACTCAGCCCAGGCTTCATGAGCTCCTCCACCGAAGGAGCCCTCACCCCATGAACGTAAAACACGTTCGTAGGTTGTCCCTTGGGTCACGCCAAAATGCTCAGCACCCTGTATTGGAGTCCCGAGGGAACCGCGAGCAGCTTGGGTGTTCAGGGTAGGGCTGTTTTACCTAACCAGGAACAGCTGAGTGTTGTGGTTTGTATAAACTGTTTGCCATGTATGTGTGGCATGTGGCAGTAAATGAAACACTTACTTTAAAACTTATTGAAGTTCTTTCAGCAAAAAAATTAATGTGGGGTTGGCTTTTATGCGTTGTTTCAAATGAAGCAGAGATTTATACACCTTATTATCCTAATTTTTTTCCAGACACTACCCTGAATATCTCTCATATCTTATGGGAAATTAAATATCAGAGTTTTTAAAGAGATCATTTTTAATTTCCCATCTATGGTACGAACAAAAAAATGAGTAAGCCTAATGAAGTGGCATGTAGTCAAATGTTCAGACTGTAATCATCCACAAAATATTTAAAGCAATCTGAATGAAACTTTTCAGACAGCCAGACTAGGTTCCTCTTACTTCTACGGTTCTGAGAGATGCCAACAGACTTGAAGGTTAACTTTTTCAGGCCTGGGTGCCTAAGGTTAGGCATCTTGTTCAACAGTGGGAAACCTATTGGGGGAAAAAACCCTGTGGTTTGAGTTTTGGATGTGGAAATTCACAGCTCTCAGTAGGAGACAATGATAATGCGCCACTCGGGGAAAAGCAGCCGACACAGCCTTACTGCTTGTTCGTATCCGACACTGAATTTTGTAATTGCTTACAGTTAAATTTATTTCTCCCCAAGAAGAGCTAATAGATGCACATTTTAAAAGAACGGGATTTGGGTACGTAACTTTCCTAGGAACTGCAGTAAATCCCCATTTCCAAATCTGCTCACCCTGAAGTCATGAGAAAAAGAAGAGGACTTCGAGTTTCTTACAGCCAAGAGAAATGCTACAGCAAAATAATTAGATTCTAAGCCGTATCTTCTGCCAGGGTGGATTTGTAGGGGAAAAGGGAGGACGGGGGAGGTAGAGCTAAGACAACATTACCCTCTCTTCACTTCTTTCCCTTCTCCTGCCTCCACCAGCGTGGCTGATGCGGTCACGCGCTGGAATGGTTGAGTCCCCTCCCGCTTCATGTCAGCTCTCCATCAGCCCCTGCAGATGTAGTGGATAAACATATTGACTTCAGCACAGTTACTTTATGCCCATCAAAGATCTAAATCTGCTTATGATAATACATGAAATGTTTTCAGAATTCTCTTTTCCTATTTCGTGTTGTCTAAAATCTTTCTGCCTTTGGTACAGTAATTAATTAGCTGTCACTGAAGTTTCTCTTTGTCTGTTAGGGTATTTTCCCTGAAGGTGGTCAGAATAGTGTGATTAAAAGGCTTTTTGACCAAATAGTAGATGTTTTATGAAGTTGCACGTTTTCTTTTGCAAGTTTAGCTTTGTGGAATTTCTTTAGCTTTCTATAAAAAACAAAGCAAAACACGGGCTTTTTAACCACCCCTTTTTTCTCCTGTACAACAAACAGATTCTAAAGCTATACTGCCCACTCTTGAGGCGCTCATGAGAAGCTTCCAGTAGAGCCTTTGCAATCTTGCTAGCAAAGAACACAATGTATGCATTTTACTAGTGTGCTAGATCTCTTCCTGTGTTCACGTTTGGGACAGCTACTGCTGCAACCTCTAGTGACCGGCTGTGCTGCTCACTGGAAACAATAATTTGAACACCAAGGGGAAATTGCAATATTTATAATATATTAAGCCATGGAACATGTGAAACCTGGTTTCCTGTGGATTTATGTCTTGAAACTGAATTTCTGGAGCTCATTTGCCAAATGTATCTGGAGCCAAACCTGGACAGCACTAACCGGACCCTCCCATTTCTGGGGAGCCTTGTCTTGCCTGTGCCTTGTCTTGCCTGTGCAAGCCAGGTGACATCAACGTTGACTAAGCCGAGCGGCACTCTGAGAGACATGACCTGAATCCTGGTCTGTCGATCTGTCCCACTGGACAAGGCCTTGAGTTGGTTCCTTGATTTTTCATAACAGCTGAGACTCTGCTCCAGCTTACCTTAGTGGTGGGAGCTACTGGAGTCTCTTCCCCACATAGCTTTTGGGTTTTGCTATTGTCAGGAATTTACTGTTCGTAACTGAGAGAGCATATAAATAAACCTAATTTACTTTGAAAACAAAAAAATTTTAAAAAATCACTGTGGCACTGAATAATAGACCTGAGTCCTCTGAATCCATGAGTAGCTCTACTGTAAGCACTGAATAGCCCTATTGCAAATCATTCCCAAATCTTTTCCTGCCTCAGATGCTCTTGAGCATCACTTTTGCTATGGCACTTGCAATGTCTGAGTCAAATACGTTATTTATTTCAAAGGGTTTTGCTGCCTTCTAGCCTTAGTGAGCAATTCTATAGTTTATTCTGTAACCCTTGTCCCTCTTCTTAGTATTTTGGATGCATTTCATTGTACTGCAAATGAAACTAGATTGAAGGTCCCCTTGAGAAAATGTCCCTGTTTCTATAGTTCTGCTGCAAATTGCTCAGAATAGTTTAGGTTCTGTTAAAACAGTAAATACTCCTGGCCCTACTTCTGCAAATTGCCTTACTGAGGTCAATAGATTTATCTACTTGTACAGCTGAGAAAAATATTTTAGCAGTTTTTCTGGGGCAAAAATGGTGACTCAGTGACAGTGCAACGTTTTAAATTCACGTCAGCTGAAAAATGTGGCCACTTTCCAGCTTTGAAAACATTAAACAATCTTTTAAAAATAATATATTTTATTCTGATATTTTCAGAGCAGTTACTATTGATTTTTAACCTACAATGTTTTTTCATTTTGAAAGTCTTCATTCAATTCTGTTACAAAAATCCATTCCTTTTTAACCTGTGTAAGCCAAAATCCCATCTCAATCAAAAAGACACTCTTTAAGACTGAACAGAGCATTTTGTGTCATTCTGAGCCAGTGTTTCTTACCTTTCAGCTCACCAAAAATTTTGAAAATGTATTATTTTTGGTGAGCTCCAAGCATATATTTAAATTATTCACCAGAGCTGTAAGGAAATGGAAAAATAAGATTGTCTCACAGCTCAAATCAGATGCCAGGACCATAGCTGCAGTAAATCAGCCTAGCTTCGCTGGTGTCAGGCGAGCTGTTCAGTTTTTTGCAAGCAAGGAATCCAGCTCCATGCAAGCTTTTGGTTCAGTGAGCCTGTGTAGATGAACCTTCAGGTGAATATGGCTTGTAGCTGGGTACCTTGAGAGGAGAGTCTTGTGAGATGAAAGTGTTATCTGCCCTATCTGCAGCATTAAAGTGTGATGCCTGTGTTTTCAGTGCTGAGTATAAATCCCGTGTGTGTGGCCATGTATTATATGAATTTCCCTTTATACTCCTTCAGTAGGAATATTAAAAGTTGCATGACTTCCAAGTCTTTCTCTGTGCTGTTGATTAGCATTCCACCAGGATCACTAACCTATTAGAGTGCCTGTCACTATTGGAGGAAAAGAGTCTTTTATTTCCTTCTCAAATGATTTTGCTTTTCTTCAATGGTGTCCATAGCAACACATACTGGTAGTGATGAGTCCCTGATTCTGTTGCAGCCTTTCTGCAGCAGTGTCTTGCCAGTAACAACAGTTGACCCGACATTGTAAGGCTGCTCAGAGGCACGTAGCCACGCTGGTTCTCCTGATGAATGGGAGTACCTTTCCGTATGTGGCAGATCACTTCTGCTAAATGACATGGCTGATTTTTAGTCCGACTAGCATCTCCTGTTATTCTCAACACAGCTATGGGAATCTAACTTTGGAAGGTCTTTTGACTGAAGGTTATTTTCTGAATGTGTAGTGCTTACATGTTCCTGTGAATGCGTGTAACTGTTTCTAAGGGTATGAGTTTGCTGCTTCAGGCTGAAAGTTAGCTGTAATAGCAAATAGACTGTGGAAGGGATCATCCAGAATGTAGCCAGGGGACAAGGAAAGCCAATCGACCGTTAATCTTCTCAGTCTTCACTCCCTCTTTTTAACCTTTCTGTCTAGGTAAAGGACATTTCAAGGAAATGAGTAATCTGCAATACAGACTATCTGTGCTGCAGACTTTAAATTAGAACCAACAATCGAACACTGAACTCAAGTAAGAATGACTTCATTACCTAGACTGAAGCTGGCAAGGAAGACAAAATGCGCTGCTGTGTGGTCTCCTGTGCCTTAACCTAATATTCAGAACTAATAGGAACACGTCGTGGACTTAGTAAGAGTTGGCTTTATATCACAGTGTGCGTAGAGCAGGGACCAGATCCAGTAACCTTTCTTCATGCGAGCAATTCTTGCTCACATATGTAATCAATGGGATGATTTGCTTAGGTAAAGATTCTCCGTGTGTGTAAAAGAGGAAAGGACCTGGACAAAATTCTTCAGTTTTTCTTTCTCTGACTCATACTTGTCTCTGGATTTGCTTTGTGTATGTATTGGCACTGTGGTTGCCTCCAAGCCCCAAGTACATATCTGCAGTTCTTTATGTTGTATTTTGGATGCCAAGTAGACATCCTGAGTTTCTCACGCACCCATCTACGTGGTGGAAGCAAGAAGTCTTCACCAAACGCCTGTCACAGTAAATGAAAATGGTTCGTGCCGACTGCAATCCCCTGCCGTCTTCATTTGTGCTAGTAGTGTGTCATTTCTGGTGTTCAGTGTCATTTCTTCCAGGGACAGCTTCACCCTGGTGTCTCGGTGTAAGGGTCCCGTCTGAGCTGGGGCCAACCACAATGAATGTTATGTTAACAGATGGACATGACTGCAGTCAATAGACCGTGCTTAAGTGTGAGTGTTGAGAGCAGAACTCACAGGTGGGAATGGCCAAATGTCTGTCTGTGCTGTGGTTTGGGGGACATACCATTGCTAATTCTGCTGTGGGCTGACTTAACTGAAAAAAGAAATTCTTCCTTCACCACATAAGGAGAGGTTTTGGCCTGCTGGAATTGCCTGGGTGGTGCAAAGGAAGGTGGGGTGTAGAGAGACATTCTAATTAAGTCTCTATCCCCTTTTGTTCATATCTTTTTAGGAAAGCCCCCATGGAATAGACCAAAATAAGCTCCTACCCCTAGCTGAATAGGTTGTCAGGGTGCAGAACTATATTCTGCAGACTTATGCATGTGTAAGGGGTGTGTAACATTTTTGTCTGAATGGAGCCCTATGTTCTCATAATTTATAGTAAGTAATCTTATTTGCAAAGCATGCCCTTACAGTTTTAAAAAACAAGTTAATTGACTTGCATAAAAATCAAACATGTCAAAGTTTTCCATCTCGACACAAACACCACATTGAGCAGCACGTTGCTACAATAGCCATGATGCAGTCTGGGCTACCTATTGAGATATTTCATAAACCAAAATGGAATCTTAAAAAGTTTGTCAGTTTTGCATACCTCTGAGTTGCTGAATTTAGGAGTCCATTACTCCACTAATTATACAATGTTTTATTTTTTTCCTTGTGTAAATAAACAAACTTGTGTCTGAATTTTGGCAAGGGGCACTAGAAGCCAATTAGAAGGTGTTCCCAATGTATTACAGTATTACAAACAAGATGCCTTTTCTTAGAACGGCAAACACACCGTGTTTCTTTTAATGAGTGTGAAAATATACCAGTTGCTTAATCACTAGCAACTTATAAGCATAAGTGAGTCCTTTCTCAGGAATGAAAAACATAGCTTAGTTTCTTTACTAACAGATGACATTTTAATTTAAAGCTCCAGTTTTTGTCTGGAAGGGCTAAAATATCTGAATTATTTGAGAGAGAAATAAGGGGCAGAGGGGAAGTATGAGAGATCAGGTGGGATTTTCTTACCTGAGTAGCCTTCTCCCCTGCTCATTCTAGTGGTGAGGATAGTGTCTGTCCCGGGTTTGTGTCTGTGATGCCCTCTGAGATGCTGGGTCAATTCTAGCACAGATCGTTCACTCAGTCTTGCCGCACTTTAGCACTAAACTGGATCGAAAACTGTTACATCATGGATGTACAGTTACTTACGGGTAGATTATGCTTTCTGCGTGTCGTGGGTATGGGTTGGAGCACAATAGCATCCCGGGAAGAGCGAGCCCAAGAACCATGGTGACTCAGCTGTCGTTTCTTCCCATGAACCACTTGCGGGTAAAACCAGGGATGCAGCCTTACACTAGTGAGAAAGGGTAGACTTCCTCCTGTGCAGCCTGGAGAAGTCTCAACATGCAGGCTCGTTGTGAAGCCATAAAAATATTAAGCTGGATAAGAGGCTAGAGAGAACAAATAGCTCCATGTAGAGATCGTTTATCCTTGTTTTTCTTGAAATGTTTGTCTAGAAACTTAAAGATCGCTTGATTTATGACTTGTTCAGCAAGCTCCAAATCAGATGGTGTTGCGTTCAGAGCAGTGAAGCTGTCAGCCTGCTATTACTCCGCTGCAGCCCGTGGAGTGGTGCAGATTCTGCCCAACGACACATCCCGAGCTGCTCGTCGCTGGGATTATGGCAGGACTATGTTACTTGTCGGCAGATAAAAGTGGGGAAGAATCTGGCCCATCATGATTTTTAATCCGTCTCATAAAAATAAAATAAGCCTTAGGAAAGCTCTCCAATGTTATTTAAAAATAGAAGAATGAGTGTTGGTGGTTTTATATGGATTACATAAATTACTAGTTTATTAGAAAAAGGGATAATTTTAAAAAGAGAGAATTTCCCTCGAAGGGAACGTTTAACCTCTTTGGGTTACTTTATGGATACTTTGTTTTACATTTTAAAATAATTAAGTCTTTTAAAGGAGAAATGTTCATTTTTCATAAAATAATGCTTTTCCTGCGTCAGAGGTACACAGCCGCTTGTGAGCCAGGCTCCATGCTACTCAGCACGAAGGCATGTGCTTGCGCAGCCGTGGCTCAGTAAGTCATTGTGCGGAGCTTTGGTCATAGTCTGTGCATGTACTCTTAATTCAAGGCAAAGGTGCTGCTGACTGGAGAACTGAACACAGGAGGCTTAATCCGAAGGCAGCTATACTGCCCAGCTGTAGCTGTGTCAGGTACACAACTTGGATTCCTAACTTCAGCGTCCCTCCTTCCAGCTGAGCGGTGGGACAGGCAGAGCACGGTTAACAGCCTATTGACTGCCTAACTTCCTTGCTCTAAATCATGATCAGAATTTTCACGCAGGCTTTATAACACCACAGCAAAAGCAGGTTGTGGGGCCATGCAAGTGAAATGGGTGCAAACCGCCCACGAAACACACAGCCTAACCCTCCTCCATCTGGACACGAGTGCATTGTCCCTTTGGAGACAGGTGCTGGGGAGGCGCTGAGGATGAGAAAGCCATGGCTGATGAACCCTCTTGTGCTTGGCAGTTTGGTGCAGATGTAGGCTGCACCAGAAATAAGCAATTTCTGCTGCCTGCCCCGCACCAGGGGGGACTGGGAAGGGGCTGTGAGTCTACCTGGCTGCTTCCCAGAGCCATCCTAGAGGAGTGGTGCTGGGACACAGCCCCTTGCTTCCTCACCACCACCCACGATTTTGATAAAGAAGAGGAATTAAACATAAAAACGGCTATGATTTCTACTGCAAAGTTGGTCTTGTCCACAAAATTGCTTTTTTTTCCTTTCAGTAACGCATCTGAAAATGTTCAGGTTCAGATTCTGAAAATATTGTGAGGCTCTGATTAGGTAGTGAACTTTCTGTTAAAAGCAGGGAAAAAAATCAGGTTTGCTTGTAAAAATTCTTCGGGTTTCAGTACCCAAAAGTTGAGGGGAAGAACTTTGTTCAAAACTAAAACATTTCAGCTTTCTGTCACTGAAAACCAAAAAGTTGTCATTGAATTTTTTGTGGTGAAAGTAATAGTTTCTAATCTAGTCCTGAGATTTTCCAGGACATTTAGGGAATAGTAGGCTGTGCTCTGGAGGGAGACAGAGAAGGCCAGAGCGCTGTTCTTAGCTTTGTCAGAGGTTTTTGACAAGCTACATAATGGAATTGGGTATGTCTACGTGCCCTGGGAGAGGTGGCCCGGGGCTCTGCTGGAGTCACTTCTCTCTGGTTGGGTAGGAAACAAAAGCCAGTTAACAAAGTGGCGGTTTAAAACCACTTCAAGCAAACCCATCTCCCTGTCATTGCCAGCCCCTCCTCAGCGAGCCCTGCTGCCTCCTGTGTTCAGCACCGCGGGGCCTTTCTCCGCCTTTCCTCGCTCCCTTCCCCTGTCCCTTCCCATTCACACCTCAGCCCCCCTGTGCGCTGTTGCCCCCATGCTCCCAGGCTGATGGCGGGGGTCAGCAGCACACCCCTGCCGACGCTGCCCCTGAGCAGGCTCACTCGCCAGGCAGGAGGCTTGCCTTCAAGGGCACCCTCCGGATAGCGGAAGCATTCCGTCTCGATCACACAAGACCCCAAGTGTCCGAAATACGGGGTGGATTCACACCACAGATGGTCTCCAGGCTGTCTACAAAGCAGCCGTGCGCTCAGGAGGCACAGAGCCACTCTCACAGTCACACAACTGCTTTTCTCTCCGTCCTTCTGTAAAAGGTGAATAACACCCTTGACCTGTTTCACTCTTCAGGTGTTAGGGCTCTCTCATGGGCCTGTGCCTGTACGCTGCCTTGGCTCATCAGGTCCCTTTCGTAGCTGCAGAGCCATGGCTGACAAAGGTTCCCTGGTTCTGCCGCTAAGAAAAGAATACACGTACATCTAAATGCTGCCTTTTGTTCAGATCTTTATAAGCATTTTGCTCTACGGGGAAGAATACTCAGCTATATTTGGCAGATGTCTACCAAAGTGAGAGCAGCTCTACCAGCTTACACCAACTGAGGAGCACGGCCCCAGAGTCTGCTTGGAAAAAAATGTAAACTTGGTGTAGGAATCCTTTTGTTAATAAAATTAGCATATTTTTTGTTTACAGCATTTCTGAAAGTTCTGTTAAAAATAAATTCCTGAAGTCCTGGATAAATAAATAGTTGTACAGAAGAGTCGTCTGTAGCCACGAAGTTGCCAAAAATTATCAGTAATCCTCAGTCAGATGGAATGTACAGTTGGCAAGGAGATGGCAGGAAAAAGTCCTCACCAGTTCTGCCTCGTATTCCCATACAATGAGAAATGCCAAGTTTTTCCATTAGTGTCCGTGATGCCGTTGAAGATGGGAGTGTTTGTTGTTAAGGAGACCTTGTTTTAGTTAAATAACCAGTGCAGGACTCGGTTCAGTTGCATATTTTTCCATCACTAGATGTTGATTTCATACGAGCTGCTTTATTTTGTTAATGAAATTTGACCCTCGTTTCTTCTCCCTCTCTATTTAACTCAATTTAGGTCAAAAACATAGAATATGCAAATGAAGAACCACAAGTCCAGCCCACTAGTGATGTGGTTTTAAAGTCCTGAGTAAAAATAAAAATTATTTGCAGACTAGTCTGGGGCAATATATGCTTTGAAAACTGACATCCAGGGTCCTGGCAGCTGACCTACGTATTTATTTAGGCTTTGACACTGCTAGGATTTATAATTTTGGGGAGTTTGGTTTTGTTGGAGAGTGACTAGTGATTTTAAGGGCCTTTATTCCGAGTGAGGAAATTCGGACAAATTAAACTGACGTGTGCTCCCTGCTGTCTGAAACATTGCTTTATTTAAGCCCTGTGTAATAAAGCTTCAGGCTCTTGAGGAACCCCCAGTCACTTGTCAGTTCTGTGTATCTTGGCCCCCAGACACAGTGCACGTAAGTGGATAATGGGCCAAGAGCTGTCTTTATTTAAAACTGTGGCATTACTGCTTGGTTCAACAGGAATTACACCTGTTTGACCACGGGCAAACTTTGGCTCAGGAGTTGAAATCTAAAGATACCGTTGCATCAGAGCACAGTCACCCCGTGCAATCACAGCCTCGCCGCACCATTTGGCTTCAGAAGTATTACGCCTACACCAGGCATGCCACAAAGATGAAATATGAAGTAGTAAGAAAATGGGAATCTGCTCAACCTGAGGTTCTCCAGTCTGTTTGACTGGATCCAGCTCTAGTGAACACACGTACTAGATGTTCTACCGTTAAGAGATGTATGATTGCATTGTTCAATGCCACAGAAAAGTTAAAAACACTTTGCTGCTTAGAAAAAAACATCTGCTGAAAAGTCTAGTAGTGTAACTGCAAACTTTGAGCGTGTAGAAATGTTTAATAGTCAGAAAAGTAGAGCTGTAGTCATAGGAGTGACTGTGTCTAACACTTGCACCTTTTCAATCAGCCCTGAAGGTAGATGTCTGAGAACAGAAACATTAGAGAGACTGAAAAGATTTGCCATCATTGCCATGATTAAGCTGCATTCACACTCAATTTTTCAGTGTGTTCCTGAGCATCAAAACATAAAGGCTAAGTCTGAACTATTTAAGGACTAATACAGCTGCAGATTAAATTAATATCTACATTATAGCAGCTACTTACTATGACTGTCAAAAGTTAGTTTTACCCCAGAGAGAAGGTACAAAGAAAACAATGGTGGGTCTTCTGTGTGGAACCCTGAAATCAGATACTAACAGTCAGGCAGAGCTGTGCAGCTGTAATACAATCTAACCTTTTCATGTTTAGACTAAGGCATTTTCATTTAACATTATACTGAACGGAATAGCTTTAAACCAGCCACAAAGAAGTGACCTGGCATGTTTTGACTATAATAAGCATTGATTCCATGCCTATAAATTTTATAGTTGAATCAATTATACTCATACTTTACAGGATTAAAGAAAACGTTTCATTTCAAATGGAATTTTTTTTAATTCTCATGACAGAGAGGAATTGAAGGAGAACAAAAATTAAAATTAGTGAGCAATGCTAAAATTATTAAGAAAATGCCGAGGGTATTTTCTCCTAGAATAAAAGCTGTCAAGATAGAATATCTCAGCCTGTGGAAAGATCCACAAACAGTGAAAATATTTCCCATGAAGTGAGAAAAGGACCAGGTGTGGTCTCTCGCTTCCCAGAACAGTTAGGAGAACACACTGGGATCTCACTGCAGATGGGCCTGTGCCATCAGACTCAGCACAGAACGGGAAGGCACACATTCTTCTGTCCAAAATAGTAGATGGGGCTTTGGGGAGAGCTCGGTGAAATTTTCATCTCTGCCACAAGCTTCCTTGGGCAACTCGCCTTTTGTCTGCCAGTATGAAATGTTGAGGCCTGGTACTATGTTTTTATAGAGCGTCCAGTCAAGTGGGACTTTCAGTCTTTAGTGGGGCTGCTTGAACACGGATCCTAGTTATCTCTAACTGATACAATTAAATGATGTCTGTGAAATGCAGTGTTCTCAGTGCTTTGTGCCTGTTAAGTGGTAGAGGCACAAAATCAAGCAGTGGGAAAATGATACCTTTGGGTCTGTGGTTTCTGTAGTTGGCCACTGAAGTTGTATAGGGGTTTTGAAGTACTTTTCAAATTACTTCTTATGCTACTGTTATAAAGGAGACATATTTGTAGATGTTTGCAGAGAATTCACTAAGATAGGAAAAGCCATTTTTCGTTAAGAGTCCATCTGTCACAAAGCAGGGAACAGACACTCTTCCCATTGAGCCACATCTCATCCTGGTGTGAGAACATCCACCATGCTGAAGTGAGGTTATGAAGTAGCTTGTGACAGATATCCACAACACAAACCAGAACTCTTTATGGTCTCCACAACTCAGACAAACTTGTGTACTACAGTAGTTCTTACTTACAGGTCACCTGAGTAAGGTGCCAGTCCAGGAGTGCCAAAGATAAATGCGTAAGGATATACATGCATAAGGGTGTATATCCATACATAAGATCATACATAAGGATTGAAATCCTATCCTTGGTTTATTCAAAAGCAAGTAGGACACAATTTGTATCCTAAGGTTTGGGGTAGATGTTACAATACATGTTCCTATGATCCACACAAACTTTTGCTGCAAGTCAGTAAAATCTCATGTGCCACCCAAAGAAAACCAGCACAGTGAGCAATGAGCTCTACTGAGAGCTTAGAAACCCTTAGGTTTTGCCTGCAGGATATGGTGTGGTGTGCTAATAGGCCTTTGGACAGTGAAAATAACCGAGGGCAGTGCAGTGTGCACTCACACCCTGGGGATGGAGCCACATCCACCAGGACATGGGAAGCGGGGAAGAGGTGGAAACAGTGGTGTCTCCTTCTGCCATTGGCACCAGCCCAGGCAGTATGTGCCCATGGCTGCATGCACATCTCTGCAGTTGCACAGTCCCTGGTTTCAGCCCCTGTACTGCAAGGCAGTGCCAATCCACAGGACAGCAAAGCATCCTTGTCCAGACCAGCTCACCCCATTCTGTGAGGGATCCTCTCGGTCAAGGAAAGACCATCCGGGGGGAAGAGAGAAGAGAGCCGTTGGCTGCTCCTTTGCAGTTCCTGAAGGCCAAGGCCTGGGGCAGATTTAATTATTTTGAGTAATAGAGTGCAGTACCTGATCAAAGTGGACTAATTTATGATGCTTGATTCTATAGTTCTAGATGATTACAAGGTTTTTTCCCCCTCCCAATTACTCTAAGTACGTGCTAAAGCACCCAAGTAAATTTCCATAAAATGAGGGGCACGTGAGCAGCCTCTTTTGAAGGATACATGGGAAGTTTTACATCATCAGCAGTAACACATCCTTGAAGCTCCTACAAGCTGCTGCTAATGACTTTTCCACTGCACGTGGTTATTTGGGCTATGCTTTAAAGTCAGTGAGATTTGAAAAAACTCTCTTCGGGCCTAAAAATCTATGAAAAAATACTGAACTCTCTTTGCTTCCTTTGTTGGAAACATAATATAGTGCAGACAGTGTTGTAAGCATTGTCAAAATAGCAGATGTCAGGAAAGCCAGGAATCCATGAGCAGCTGGGAGTGCTGAATTTCTTCACAGTCAAAACTGTGTCTTATGTATTGTGTCCAGTATCTGTGTGAGCATGGATAACCAGTTCAAGAAAACACATATGCCTGTATTACAACCCCATTTAGACAGTCACATTTTGTAAATGCATAACTTCTAAGAGCCGTCGATGCAACGAGCGTGTATTTAAAGATGGAGATTTCCTGAGCTCAGACCATAAGCTGCGGTAAGGCAGTTCTAACCAGGTGAAAACGGATTCTTTCTGTCAGGAGTTTTATTTCGCCCACAAAGAGCGTGTTCTGGTTTGCCATCATTAACAGCCTAATATGGGGAGTGATAATATAACATTTCCGTGATTGTTTGGGGTTTTATTTTTAGAATAGTAGCATTTATATAACAGTCTTGGTAGAGATTTAGGGTACAAAAACCCCCTAACTGAGGCTACAGCTATTACCCTCCACTGTTGTGTTTATAAAAAGCCACTTTAATGCGGTGCTGTATAAGTATGTATAAAAAGAAAAATCCATTACAACCAAGGGGATTTTCAATGAAGTATTAGCCTGGTAAGAGGGTTAACAAGGTTGGTGCTTTTTTCCCCCTTCCTTTCTTTTTTTTTTTTTAATCAAGGCACAACTTAGTATAAGCAGTTAATGTGCAGTTTTGGTGCCACAGATTAAATTGTGCAGGCAAAAGTACTGCAGGGTTTTTGTAAAGACATATATTCAGTTCATTGATACATATAAATAAGATTATACCCTTTCCCTTGTACTTGCATTAGCCAAGACAAGTATTAGACGTCATAATACAGAATGGTTATTCACAGTTCACTAATTATGGCTTCATATCTTTAAATGAGATTATAATATGGCCAGCTCTGGATCCTGGTACAGCCTGACTGAGTTATGCTGTGACACTTGGACGCAGCAGAAAAATAGCTTGGAAAAAAAGTTCACAAAATATTTCCATCTCGAGTTGGTAAGAGTGTGTATGTGCAGGGCAGGAGAGAAAGTGGCTCTTAACCTCCTGGTTCTAAAGGCTTGCTCTGGAGCTGGGATTTCTGATGCTGTCAGCTGGCTCTGCAGGTGATGAAGGTAAATAACAGCCGACTGCATGAAACCTGGGAGTGAGGAATCGAGGGTGGCTGCCTCTCAAACACTCCCACACTGCTCCAGCAATAGTGGAGTTTGCCCCTGCTGGAATGGTTTCAAGGACTATCCCAAAGATTTCTCATCCAACTGAAGATGTGGCCATACAGTTGTTACATCGGCTCTGGACTTGAGTACATCCTTCCCAGTTCTGTGCTGGCCAAGGTGCCTTCAGATGTTCAGGAAGACAAAAAAGGAGAATGCAGGCTGGGTGAATGTGACTTTTATGGGGATGATATCTACATATCGTCTGTTTTTCTTAAGAGCCTGTCAAGTCTCTGCTGTTCTTTCCCTCTTCGGCCCTTTACAGTTTTCGAACACAGTCGCATCTCTGGCTTGTGGGGTGGCAAAGGGACCAGGGCATCGCGATGGAGGGGGCTGAGTTTTCCTTCCATTCCCTACTGAGCTACAGCCGAGCATGGTTAACATCAGGTGTAAATCACAGACAACATCGCAGAATTCAGTGTAACTGCGATAAGATACGGAAGCAGAGAATCAGGCACTCCGTACTCCCTGCTGTAAACTGCCCTGCAGTACTGCGCCGAGCTGTGCCTACAAACAATGCTTCCCCCCAGGGCTGGCTGCCTTTCAGTGATGAATGAAGCCACCCTTGTGTCCAACACGTCTGATTTGGTTTAACTCTGCGGAGCTCTTTGCAGACTTCTAGGATGAAAGGCACTGTGTAAGTGCAAGATTGTTGTTTTTATTTGGATTTGGAAATAGCCTTTCTGAAAATAGTAGCTAGTAGATTAAACGCCAGGCCGGGATGAGGCAATACTTCTTTGTACACAGAGAGGATTATTAGAAATATTTCTTGAGAATGATACTCAGAATGTGAATTACTCAACTTGCCAGGTTACTTATGAAACAGAAAAAGTTACAGAAGCACTTATGTAACACTGTTTTTCCAGAAAAATAGGTGGTGATTTTTCTTAGCAGTTCCGTCTTGCAAAACCCCCTCGCCACTTTTCCTCCCCGAACTGTGAGCGGACACACACAGGCATACCCATGCGTAACAAAGAGCAATCTCAGATGTTTTAAGTAGGCAATCGGATACAAGAACAAGCTTGGGCTATTTGATGGGTGAGAAAGGTCAGTTTGTTTTTAACTTCTCTGCATATAAGTCATCTGTGAAAAGGTTTATTTTGCAAATGTCTTGAGCAGTACAAACAAGCAATACAAAGTTCAGTGAGGTGGGGTGTGGGGGTTGGGTAAGTGGGCCAAAAAGGTCTCTTGACTACATTCATGGCTTCATCCTGGTTACACCAGAGCTCCGTTACACCGCTGCAACAGCAAGCCCAAATTAGCCCCTTCCTGCACAGTGATGTGAAGAGGTTCAGAGTCAATGTGGAGTGACTCTTGCGACGTTCACCTCCCCTGAGTGCCACAGTACTTACAGATTAGCAACAGCTCCCTCTGCTTCTGGAAAGACTGGCTGGAATGCTTAATATTTGGGGCTGAATTCTTCTAGAAATGAAATTATTATTTAACACAGAAGGAAAAAGGCTTAGTCAACTCAGAATATTCACTTCTAGGCAAATATATGGGAGATCTCTAGTAATACAAAGCTATGTTGTGACTATTTAGTCTGCCTAATAGCACGTTCAGTTTTGGTTACTGAGCTGACAGAGATCTCTTTCTGAGGGTGTATAATTCATCCCTTCCAAACAATGCTTCTTGATGCTTATTTTTTACAGTATTTTAAAACTTGCTACGGAACAACAACAACAAAGAAACCTTCCTCCTTGGCTCCCCAGTAAAGCTCCGAGCGGGTGTTTATATCACTCCCTTAATGGGAATTTGTATTTTATGCCTTATTTTAAAAATGCATTTACAGATTTCTTTCTAATTAGATTTTATGTGTGAATTTACTGCTCACGAAAGTGAGTGATTAATAATGCTGGCTCGAGTCAGATGTAGTGGGGTAGGCATTATGCAAACTTCCCTGTGTGGCTCTGCCAGGGCATCTCTGTCTTGACCTATTTTACCCTGGAGAGCAGGCTGGCCAGTTGAGTGATAGTCGCGGCACGTGGTGTGACGTTTTCATCACATGCCACCAAGCAAGCCGCCAAGGAAGAATTTCCTCTGGAGTGTCAGTGCCTGGCACAGTTCTGCTGTTTCTGCTGCTGACATACACCGTGCCCTGTTGGCACCAGTAACAACAGGAGAACCTGACTGGGAGCTTTGTGCTTGGCTGACTAACCTTCCTGTCACTTGGAGAGGGTCTGAAACTTCAGCACCTGAATACCTGTAAGGAGGTAAATAGTCTTATTGCCTTTAAGAGGAGAGTAATCTTTAAGTCAAGCATGTGCTGAAGTAATTTGTTGTCTGTGGAAGTCAAAAAAACAGCAGAAGCAGTGAGATGGGGAGGTAAACATGCCAAAGACTTGAAATCAAGTCATTACAAACCAGAAATCAGTATATCACTAACATATCGATATTAAAGCACACCTCAGAGATGAAATTCATAAGTAAGATTCCCTTCTTAGTCCTTACTTGCTATTCCTTGAGAATCCCACTTTTTTCATGTGTCCAGAGCAACTCATGGAAAATACTAGGCCATTTATGACAACGTGACCTGAAGCAATTATAGGAATAGCTCCATTTCCAAAAGCTTGTGATGCCCAGTGTACTTCCCGGTGACTCCTTCCCAGTCCTGAAACGCACATCCACTTCCATGGCTGCAGTACAACTCTGAGCAGACACTGTGACATCTTCTGCCCTCTTGCCAATGCCAAACCCATGGAGTTACACCAGCTCTGAAAGGTACAGATCTGAGCTTTACTCAGGAAGATTTTTGAAACCAGTATCTGAGTATCACTTGTTCTTTGACGTTTTTGTCTCACAGAAATCTCCATCTCTTTTATTAACCTGGAAAGGCATCTTACCCTTATGATGACAGTCACAGTAACGCATTTCTAGAAAGCAGAATTCCCTGTGACAGCTGTTCCAGTCTTTCTCTTCCTATTTTCAGACAGTGGACATATCCCTCAGCTGATAAAATCTTGAGTAGCATTATTAGTTAAACTTAAATTTTCAGTAGCCAGAGTTTAGCCCTAACCTTTTAACCGTTTTTTTCAAATACATAGAATCATAGAAT
>NW_010240377.1:0-52090 GCF_000690775.1 Eurypyga helias | reverse complement strand
CCCCCACCCCCACCCCCCATAATAACTTCTCTTATTTTACGCACAGAGCTTCCACTTAGATCATTAGGAAACTCACCTGCAGTTGAGAAGTAGGCTCTTTTTTTTGTTGTAAAAAAATAAAGAAAGAAGACACTTGGTATATCAGCTGAAAGAATAACTGAAATAAACTCAAGAAACCCTGGTGAATAGCTTTCAGTCAAAACAACCCTGAAAGGACAAAGACTGCTTGTGGATCTTCAAAACAATATAACCAAAAAGATAAAGCAAAACCTCAGAGGATTGCACACAGTCTTTTCTACCAGGTTCCTTGTAGCATTAAAAGCTGAGTTAAAAACTTCAGTCACATCTACATAGGCATCCTAATGAGTGACTGAAGTTGAGGTCTGGAATAAGGGAGCACAAGACAGTGTCTAAACTTTATCCATGCTAGCAGGGGATATTGCACCCTGTTGTAAATGGTTGGCTAGTCCTCCTAGTGTGGTTTGGTTTCTTTCTTTCTTTCTTTGTAAGATGGGACACATGAAAAATGTATATGATGCATTTAAATAACAAGCAAGAAAGCAACATTACTTAACAACCTATTGTAGAACATGGTTTTACTGGATGTGAGTATAGTGTTCTGTACAGATTATTTAACTTTCAGCCTGTGAGAAAAAATTTCGGATTTTCTGAGTGTCAGTTTGGCTGACTCCCCTACCATCAGCAGATGCTCTTGCTCAGGACACAAGTCCTAGCTGATTTTTTAATATTCACACAATACTGTGTGGAATAGCAAGAGTATACTCACTTCGTCAGTCTTCTCTGTGGCTGTCAGATAACTGTCCTTTTGACATTACAAAGCAGATTAAGCAGCCTGTAAATATCTTGCCACTGAGACTGATACAGCCTCCTAGTTTTTGGCAATGCTTATTTGACCAAAAAAAGTAATAATGAAATATGGTAGAAATAATTACTAAATTCAGAAGAGCAAGTTTTCAAATGAGCGACAGGCATGTTTTCGGAGAGGGAGAGGAGGGTATTTGTTGCTTTTAATTACAGCTCAGTAGACACAGAGAATCAGCACTCAAATCAGTGGGGAGACTGGCATTATTTCAGTAAAAGTCAAATCAACCACCAAAATATCATATAAATTGGAAGCTTCCTTGCTCTGTTTTGAATTGTTTTTCTCTACATATCTGCTTCTCTTGGCTGCACCACTTCATCATGTAAACATTATCTAAGTCAGATCTGTGGAGGAGAACAGCTGGTGCTGTGGACCCAGCATCCATACCATACATTTTCTAACATATATCCACTTGGGGTCCTCTGCATAAGAGCTGTGCATTAAAACTCCTCCTATACTAATCCTATAAGCTCATTACTGTTGGGGCATAATTTTTAAAATGTTTACCTGAGAGCAATCCAGATCGCATGCTCTCACACCATCTGCAGTGAGAACCAATGGAAGTGGAAGTCATTGCAAGCTGCCATTCAAAAGCACACTTTGAGTTAATACAAAGACATTAGTACAGGTATAAATCATCCTAAATAAGAATGATCTGCAACAAAGTGAGGCTATAACAGTTGTAGGGGAAGTTATGCTCAGCAGCTGAGAGAGATATAGCAGCTAATTTTTGACCAGGAAATGTGTGAGAGCACAGAAAACCATGGTACTAATCATGCATTTGTCTCCAGAAAGATAAACAACTCTTTCATAAATGCTGCAACCATGAAATCATGCCTCTGAAATATTCCTCGATGTAATATAAGCACTACTAAATGCAGATTTGGTTTCTTTTGATGTCAATAAGAGTCTGTCATAGGACACTGACTATAGAAAATTCTTTATGTTATTGCAAACTCACATTTTATGTTCCCTGTATTAGCATTCTTTCGAGTTCCTCTTTTTTTGTCTCTTTCATGATTTCTTCCTTTTATTCAAATTGTGGGAGTTGATGGATTTGGTGTAGAATTGGTTTAATTGAGATTCTATTTAGATTCTGCTCTATAGTGTGATGAAACACCACCTAGTCTAGCACTTTAATTAATTAGAAACCTGTTTAGGACATGGAATGGTATGTCTCAATTTCTAAACTGCGTATCAGGAGTATTGTATAAAATTTTTGCTGATGTTTTCATGAGGAAGCAGTGCTGATTACTGTAATAAAACTACTGTGGACCTGATTTCAGAGAGTAATTCTGAGATATCCAAAGAATGAAGTGCAAGGGATGTGTAATATGTCCTAATCTGTACATAAATTCTGACCAGTTGTAACCTTTGTGCCTCTTCTCCACACTTTTCCCCATGTCTCTTTTTTTTCCTTGCTTTCTTATCTCATTTATGTGAAAGGTTTTGCTACATGTAGACGACACAAAGATTTCTGTGTCTGAGTTATGAGAGAAAGAGAAAAAGAAAACTCCATTTACATGTTTTTTGTTTTCAGAATTTCTCTGTGACTCCATGTATACCAAGTCACTCCTCACAACACATTGGGTCAGATTTCAGAAAGATGAGAAGTACCAGAAAGACTGACATAAGACTACATGTCTACACAGATCACCAGTCCAGCAGTTTTTTTGGACATAACTGCCATAATACCCATCCATAAGAATTTATTGCAGGAAAGAATATGTGGTGCAAATACTATTAGGCCCTTGTTGTCGCGAGTGCAATGTTCTTGCCACAACCAAAAGCGAATCAATAAATATATATATTTTAAACCAGAGTCAGTACTGGCTTTTTTAGCTGCAGTTTACTTTTGTCACAAAACCCTTCAGCAAATAGCATTTGCTAGACTATGCAAGGACAGACATCTCATAAGAGTCAGTCTAAATTCTTGTTCAAAGCATCTGAAAACTATTTTAAGTAATGTTAATGCACAGAAATACTTTCAATAATTGTGGCTGGTGCTTACACTGCTTCTCATGAAATTCCAACAGAAATATAAAGTGACTAGCACCAGAAGAACAATATTAGCATGATGTAATTATTTTCCCACATAAAGAAGAAAATGCACTATAAAAGTAATAGTAATACAGGGTGGAGAGATGAAACAATGAAACTGAGTAAGGCTTATGGGGCAATGGTAGGTGTTGATTGTATATGTTGCAGCAGCATGACGCAAAGTTCAAGTATTTTTTCTGGGTCTGTCCTCAGACAACGAAGTAATAGCACTTCTCCTGAAACCAGTGGGCCTGCAACTAAGATTTTCAGGAATCTTGGACAGGAAACAAGCAGGGACTTGTTACAGGCACTTCTGGCGGAGGTAAAACTTTCTTAAAAGGGGGAGAATTACAGGTAATTTATTCTTCATCCTGTACATATAAAGCAATTTTTAAATTTAGTTTTACTTAATTTTGCTCTAAGAAACATCTTTGATAGAGTAAATTAAGCATAGGATTTTGGTGCATATGCAGGAATAAATACTACACCATTAGAATTTGGTGCACATGCAACCACTCATTTAAGTTTTCATTAGTTTTTAGTTTGTTAGTCACGTTTTGGGAGTGCATATAGCCATAAGTCATGATGTAGGAAAGCCATTGTGCATTCAAAACATTTTCCTTCCTAATTTCTACAGCTTTCCCATTACCTACTCTTCTGAAAGCATGACGCAAATCAAATCTTCTGTTCTCATGCTAAAGTAGCACTTTTGAAAGGTAAATTTGAGTCTGAAATCCTCTGTTACTCTGCATAGAAAAATTAGTAACAATTGTCGAATTTTACCCATTATCACTTGTCCAATTCACTGAATTGACTGTTTTCAGAGTAAAACTGGCATTCAGATTGGAGACTTTTGCAATGGTTGCTCTGTCCTTTATATACTTGAATAAAAGCCATGATGTTAAGTCTTAATTCCTCATGTATGTATGAAATTAAGATTATTGCTGGAGTTAAAAATTCTTCTTTCCTATGGTATTTATTAGTTCTGTCTGGTCTCTCTATCTGCACAAGGCTCAAATACAAAAGCTGTTAACCTGTATTATCAGATATTTTCTATCATGGCTTTTATTTTCTCACTCTAGAAAAAGACTCTGTTGAATTAAACTGCTAAGGAAGATACTAGTTCTTTTCATTTGGTTCTCCATATAGGAAATGGAGATACATCGATCATTTATAAATAGAGTAGTTGTACAGAATCTGTGAAGATTCTCACCCAATGAACTTAAAGTATTGTCAGCATGCAGTTTTTGGAAGTAGCTGTGACACAGCTGTTGTGATGTGGATTATTGTCATTAATGATAAATTAATAGCATTATAAAAAAATCTGGGAAATAGTGTCAAATTAGATCAGAAGCCAACATCTGCTCTGTATGATGTAGGATTAAAGTCAGACTGAAGAACTTTAAGTCAATGGACTTAAGATGAATGTGGTAACACCAACGGTTTATACAGATGTGGAAATACCAAGTAGGAGAAAGCTATTTTGAGCAAATAATGTAAAATTCAGAAGAAATGCATCATGTCTCATTCCAATAGTATTTTCTCTGAAGAAATAACTATGGAGGGGCTCATCCTGTTCTCTACACAGACAAAACTCCCTCCAAGTCAGCAAGAATTTTGCTGGTGTTAGAACTGCCTGATTGGTATCTGAATGTATTCAGATTTACAGTTTGAAGCGTCTCGTGATCTTTCCAGCAAAAATACGGGACTTAGTGGTCCCAATCCAGTGAAGACATCTACACAGACCAATTCTTATTTACAGCCAAGGGTGATTTACAAGAGCATAGACTAAATCTTCCATTAAGATTGTTGACATAGCCTTCCTCAAAAGCAGGCCAAGAAACATTAACATAAAACTCTTCTTATTACTGAGCATTGTTTATAGCTGTTCTGTCAGTGCTCACCTCATATAGATTCAGTACAACTGCTCATGTGTTCATTCCCCAGTGCCAATTTCTGTGCTTTATTTCCCCTTCTGTTAAAGAGGCCTAAACGCAGTGAAGTAAATATTATTCTTCCGGTACTGGGAATATGGAATTTATATACAAATTCCATGAGAAGCTTTTATATCTAGGTAGGCCATCAGCTTAGTCAGATGATTAACTTCTGCTTGTTTCATTAAGATGCAAGATCATTCTATTTGTAGTGTCTTTTTTGGATACTGTTATGGTGTACCATTGCATATGAGCTTGTGCTCTGAATAGGAATTTCAAAGCAATCTATAAAATCTTTTACATAGTGTTTCTCGAATATTCCAGAAAGACAGATTCCATTCTATTAGCATTGTCAGAATAAGTAATTACTTTAAAACAAAGAAATAAAAAAAAACCCACCAAAACAAAACTCTTCAGCACATTACTAGAAAAGGAAAGTTCTTTCTTTTACTTGTCCACCAAAAATAGTTTATCCCATATGGATACAATATGTAGTATCAATTTTGGTGAAAGAATAATCACAATGACGTAATTCTAAAGAAGAAGTTGGTAATATTTTTTTAAAATAACCTGGCCACATAACTGAAGCAATATCTTTCAAATAGTCTTCCCAAAAGAAGGGAGAGAAAGTTTTAAACATTACCCTGCTAAACTGAAGATGCTTTATGATATGTTTGGAAACTGCTTTTTCCCTTAAAGATTCAACAAGCATTGTGATGACTGGTCTCCTTTCAGAAGAAAACAACACCTGATCTACAACATCTTTGTGACAAGAGCACTCTTCATGTATGGAAGACAGTTTAAATTATTCTGCCTGTGGAGACTTCAACCTTCATTTTTAACTGTTTGACTAATGCTATAGCCACAAGTCTACAAGGACTCTGGAAGGGGAATCCTTGTTAGTCCTGCCTGTTGAATTATTAAGTATTCATAGGGACAAAGACTGAGCATAGCCCTGCATCAGTTAAGACATTTATTGTACTGTGTGGGGATGTAGTACAAAATACCTGGGTTTAAACCCTCAGCCTTTTGCATCAAGAATGAAGTGAAAGTATATGTTTTTTTCCTGGATTTTAAAGCTGAACTTTCATCCTTACTGAATTTATAACAAAACCACCTTGAATATTTAAGTTAGGTCCAAGCATGTTTTATCTATAATGTCAACATCACCTGGTATCATGTGATGATTTAGAAATTTGAATGGCATCTGTTTCTATGAAGACAATGCACATTCTTTGTTTTCTTAGTCTTTCCTGTAAATATAAGTTATGTAAATGGTTATAGCTGATGAGTTTGTTCATATGCAGGCAAGACATATGTATTGTATCAAAGTCATATGCCATTATTATCTTAAGAACAAGCAAGCCTTATCATTTTCATTCCTGGAATCATATTATACTTTTAATTTTTTAGGAGTATGTCATCATAATAGATACCAACCAGATCATTTTCTTCTTTGCATGAAATCTGTATTATTTGGGCAACATACTGCAGTTCTAGCCTACTGTACATCTAGTCATTCCAACAGTAACCTTCCTGGGTGCAGAATGCCCCATTATATTGAGTTTTATGGAATTAATTACTTTCTAGAAGTAATGTATAATTAAAAGATAATTTAAGTTGTAACATCTGTATTTGAAACACTACTGTTGCACTTAAAAACCCAAACCAACTTGAGCACTTCCTTTCTCCAAAGGAAATAATTAAAAGTTAAATCAGAGAAGTGTGCTAAGCTATACAATTAACTATTGGAAAAGCATCTGGATCTTGAAAGATTTAGCAAGCACAAGGAAATAATTGGAATAAGACCTTTATTAAGTTTGATACATTTTGCATAATTTTTTTCTATTAAATTAATTGTTACTATTTGTCACTCAACTTTTTCTGAGGTAATTAACCTAGCACACATCCTGGCTCTGGTCCATACCATACATCCATAATGCTCAGGTCAATCTCTGTGGTTGTCTTCTTTCTTTCTGATATGTCAAGGCAGAAGCAAGTATTTTGTACTTGTTCTCCACAGCTCTGCTGAGTTTATAAAAGATGCTGAGCACAATGAGCCAGGTCATGCCTGCTCTTTAAAATGTGCTTTGCAGAAAATTTAAGAGAAGAGGGACAAAAAAAAAATGTGCTAAGCACAGTATTTTGTACTAATTTCTGGAAGCAGAATCCATGTAACAACAGTTTGTATTACAGTAGTGTTGAGCTACGTATTGACTTTTGCTTACTCCATCGCTAAAATGAAGGATGATCTTTGAGTTAAAACTGTAGAAAGAGTGAGAAAGAACAGGAGAGGCAGAGGCACAAGTAATTTTTTGCCTTGAAAGCTATATTTAATATTGTCCTTGATACTTAAAAGCTTTCTGACAGCTCTACAAGGCATTCAGATCATCAGATTTAATGACTTCGGGCACCTAAATTAAGTATTTCATGTTTAGGAGCCTAAATTCAATCCACATAGCCTAATTTGAAAGCTGTCATTTAAATAAGGGCTAATCAGAATTTCTGAAAAACAATTCTCTTGTTTCAAGATTCAGATAAGGATTGAGATTCCCAAATTTTGAGAACTACATTCAATTATTTTGCATTAGATCGCCATGTTTTTTCTTGCTTTTAGGGGTGCAGTGGTTGGGGAGGGAAGCAGCAGTGCCTACAGCAGTACTGCACAGGTATTTCTCTCTTTAGATCTTGGTTTTGTAAGAATGGACTAGTTTCTGTTATTAATTCCCCCTGTTTCCTAGAGGTGAAATGAGAGCATATTTATAAGGGGGTTTCAAGACATCGGGGGTGTACTGTGAAATTCTAAAACTTCTTGGAAGATACTGATCTAGGATAAGGGAGAAAAAGATTTTTTTTTTTTGTCAGCCTTGATATCAAAAGCTGTAACTTAAGAGCTTTTGACAAGAATTGTAAGCAATTAGACAAATAGTAGCTGTTGACAGGAAGAAGTAAGGTACAATTGTTAGAGAGGGCAAGGGTTAATAGAATCAAGGAAATGTGGCACCCACAGGACTGAAAACATTTAACATCCATTTAATATCTTTGATTAAACAAAACAGAAAGATGCTGTGTCTTAGCTATAAAATGTTTTATATAACTGTCATCATTATCTTGTTGATAAAGATACTTTTTCATAGAAAGTAACATAAATTAAAAGAAAGTTTATAACTATCATGCCAGAAATCAGAATAAAGTAGTGACCATTTGTCCCATTAAAGATGTTTTATTAATCTCAGAAGAACATTACCTTATGTGAAGATATTCAAGAACAAGATGAAATACCTTTAAAGATCTTCTCCATTCCTAGGTTATCCTTTTAACTGAGTTGCCCTGCTTGAGTTTTAGTTATTGAAAAGCTGGTCAATGGGCTCAGAGGGATTACCAGCCCATCCCTCCCACATTAAGGGGTTGTTAAGGGCTCCTCCCAAACTAAAAGCTGACTTGAACCTGTTTACTTTATAAGGCAGGCAAAATTTTCCATCGCTTAAAATTTTGGCTTAAAACTCTTACTCCAATTGCAAAATTGTGCATAAGCCATGGGAATAAGCATGAGGTATTAATCTGCTTAGATTTCAATAATTTATCCTCTGAGGCACCCAACTGATGGCAAGTTTAGCCAAATAGCTTGAGGGAATGTTTAAATAAAACTTTTCCACGTGTTAAACAAGCACTGATGACTGACAGTAAAACATAAATTAAAGTAATAAAAAAAAATTATCACAGAACCCATTGCTATGATAGAGAACTTTGCAAAGGTACATGGAATCCCGTTTGAAGATAAGCAATGTAGCCCATTACTGTCAGATTTTTTCTTCTTTTCTTAGTCTTATATCCTTCTGACTTACTGCATTTTTAAAAAATTTTGCATAGCTTTGAAGTGTTTGGCCATAATTAGAGCTTCCCAATATTGGGATGTTTATCAAGTGACATCTGGATTGTTAACTACTCCACCAAGATGGGACCATTCAAAAATGTAATCAATAGTTTGGTTTTGGTTTAGTTTTTTGTTTGTTTGGGGTTTTTTTTTGTAGTAACTTAGGGAGTTTTATCCCATATTTCCAGTCAGTTGCTTTGATACATATTTCCAGGTTATCTCTGCATAGAATATCTCTTTTCCCCCTCCTTGATCTTGAAAAAATTAGGACAAACTTGATTTTTAGATCACAGTAGAGAAGTACAAAAATCAGTGTCCACTACACACTGTGCTTTATAATCTTTCATTTATCTGCCATCCTGATCTTTTAGTAAAAATTTGAGAAGTGATGAGTTCCATCCTCACTACTTACAAAATAAAGGCAAATACATTTTAATGACAAATAATTAATCTTATCAATAGTTTGAAGACTTCAACAATAGGTGAAAAATTAATTTTTTATTTCAAGTTCAAAACCTCAACATTCTAGAGTTGCTTTTGAGTGTGATTTGCCTGCTTCTAAGAAGAACCAAAGAAGTAGTTTAAAATCAGCTAAGATGCTTCTATAATTTGCTATGGTATCATAGCTTTATCTTCAGAACTCTGGGTACCTATTGAAAGAGTCTCTTGTCATGCAAGATTTCTTATTTGTAGCCTGGTTGAGCGGGGGCCTGCCAACACAATGATGACTTTGCAACCCACCTGTTCCCCGAAGTGTTCTGACACCTTGAATGGAGTTGAGTTTATGGGAATCAGGGATTAAATCAGTTAAGTTCGTTTCAAGCTATAGTCAATAAAAAACTGAAGGAGGCTGGAAATGCAAAGCAGAAACAGCATATTTATTTGCCGTATCACAAAGATCCATGGCTAAGGCTCCTAGGTGCTGCTGCTGTACTGGTACTAGCAACATGAATGTGGAAGGAGTACAAGAAACAAAAGCTCCAAATCATAGCCCAAACTCATTTCCAGGTTCTAAGAAGGGTTTTAAAATGTAAAATTACAGGCACTTGAAACTGTCCTTTTAATTTCTCTATTCAATTATTATGCTTTCACTAGACTATTAGGAAAGAGAAAGAAAGGCAGGCAGAACAGAGCTTAACCATGGCTGGAAGACTAGCAGAGAAGAGATGAGGAAAGCACAGACTCGTTTCCTTTGTAGCACCTCTTTGCTATAGAAAACTCTTCCTTCTTCCTTTGCAATCTTGAGAGAGGTCAGAAAAGAAGAACAAATGTGACCCCTAGAAAATAATCTCTTTCATCTCCCTTGCTCTGCTAAGGATATACTTCTTGTCTTGCAAATGGAGCCGTTTGACAATCATTGCTCTCAGCGTCTGGTTAAGCTTCATCTTCGGTGCTAACAGCTAGTGCACTTTTGACCTCCCTGTGCCGTGGTAGACATACAGTGGCAAAAAAGGTCAAGGAACAACTTTTCCACAAAGATTATAGTCTGATAAACCTTTTCCTCTGGGCAACCTCAGAACTTGGATATTGGCCTTATTGGACTTGATTTTAAGAAAATTCAAGGTTGCTCCAGTGTGCGAAAAGACAATAATTCTTCTGCTATTGCTGTGTAGCCCCCATACTAGTCCCCTTTTTGAGATGAACTTTTCTTTACACTTTCTTCAGTGTTTACACCCAACTTTCTGTGCCTTTAAAAAGGGAGTGGGTAAGTGTTTTCTGTTCTCTGCAAAAGTATCAGCTTGATTAGCTGTGGTGACACCAAAGATGCCAGTACTGTTTGAAACAGGAAAAGTAAGTGCACAGTTTTGGGAACCACTAAATTATTCAGCTCCCCAGTGTTCACGTAAAAGCACTAGAACCACATAGAGTATTAAATACATAAAAACATTAAAGCTTTTAGTTTTACACTGATAAAAACTAAGCCTTTCAGCACTGTCTTACATAAGTACTCTTAACTCATAGATTGAAAAATAAATTAATACTGCAATACCTATTCATTATTCTGTCTTAAAAATTTAAAAACTTAGTCTCACAAAAGTGGCCAGGAATTCAAATCCAGACACTATTTCATCATCTAATCTAGGGAATTTATCTGAGTGATCAATTTAAAGGTCTTTTCCTGTCATTACTTTTACTTTTTTTCCATGTTTATATTTTAGGACACATGGTATGCTACGAGTAAGCTGCATCTCTGTCATTAGCCAGTGCTAAAGGGCACTTTGTCATGTGCTATGGCACTGTGCACTTAGCAATGTGAAAAGGATCTAAATTCTGCAAAATCTTGTACTGGCAGCAATAATCCCATATTGCAATGCAGTTATAAAAATATAGCTAGTTAATGTATTATTTAACTGGTAGGATTACTTCAGAACACAGACATTTGTATTTTCTTTGGAGTGTGCATTTTTTTAATAGAAAATAATACTCAGATTCAAAACAACTATTATTTGCTTTTTCCAAAGATATTTACAACAGTAAAATGTAAAATTTGGTTTTGAAATAAATTGAGTTAAAACCCTTCTATTTCTAACTGGACCTTGAAACAGTTTTCTATAACCAGAATGAAATAGTAAAAAAAAAAAAACCCAAAAACCACAAAAACCCAGTCCAGTATAGAATTATTAAGTAATATGCAGCACCGCAGCAAGCTTATCATGTTTAAAATGCCAGGTTGTTACTTAACCAAAAGTACTGACACATGATGAAGTATAGCCTGGCTGAAATTTCTACAGCACAAAGAAATCACTATGCCTTTTTTTGAACATACAGCCTTTGGGCCAAGGAAAGGTGCTGCAATTTTTTTTCCAAACATTTGACACACTTCAAACAGGTGCTGATCCTCTGATTCTATAGGCAGATTCATCCCACTTTAGTAGCACTTTAATGAGTTCATATTAGTTACTTCTGGCTTCCATCTATTTAATGGAAAATTATCTTGGATAAAGATGGCTATTTTTGGGTCACTGTGGCATTTTTTTACATTGTAACAATACTGCCTTTTAAAGCAACTATTTCCTAGGGGAAAATAACTTAAAGTTCATTTCAAGATTATACTATCAGGTCCCATTGATAATGAAGCATAAGATAAAGACATTTTTATCCAAACTAGTATTTCAGCAAATAACATTTTAAAGATTAAATATTTACTGAGTACATTTTAGATGCAAGTATATAACTGGCAGTTACAATAATTCTGTAACTACAACACTGAGAAATGTTCTTGGTTGTGCAGAAGCTTCATCAAATCCTCTCTTCTTCATGTGCTGGCTCATATACATCACTTATCAAATTCTACTCTCCATCACCTGATCTGTCATTTCATTCCTTCTATTAAAGACTATCAGCTGCTGTTCACCAGTGTCTGGAAAGTTTATCCCATATTCTTAAGCCTTTGTTTTCTAGCTCAGCATACATATTCAGCACTGAAAATCAAGCTTTTCCAGACACCCATTTTTCTACAGCATCAGATCTAAATGTGTTTGTTGCGGACACTAAATATCTGCAGATCTAATACCTCAAAAAATGTCACGTCAAACCATCTTTTTAGAAAAGCTGGATGAAATCTCAGCCACTGTTCACAGATGCCAAGGTTCAGCTGCAGATCTTTCTTGATAAAATCTCAGCCTTGTTCAGAAATGCCAGTTGTAGTAGGTGAGACAGGACAAGCCAAGAACATTGTTCTGGTAGTGGCAAGAGTGACTGGAAAGATGTTTCTGAAAATGCCTTTTTTTTAATCCTTCCAGAAACTCCATGAGTATATGATAAAACATAATTATTAGAATGTAGATTTCTAAGATTATAATGAATTTTCTTAAGATCATCTTTTTAATTTGAAAATACTTAAAAAATACATTCAGACATATTTCATTAGTGTGTTTACTGTCATAATAAGGATCAGTAAAGATAAATATTATTGATCACCATTGAGAAACCATAAGAGAATAATTATAATGTGTATCATTTTCTAAAATAACCTCCTGAATCTTTGGATGAGGATATATTAGTTGGCTTGCAATTGAAACTATATAGTTTCTTCTAAGACAATGCTAAGAGTGACAGTTGTATGCAAAATGTGATTTCCCTCCTGGCTTGTTTTAAAGACCTATAAAGTAAAAGTCCTGGTATAAAATTGTCTTGAAGAAAAAAAAAAACCAACATATGATTGCATAAAACTTTCAAAGTACAATGGAAGTCTAAGAGAAATATAATTATTATTGTTGTCTTATCACCTCAAACATGTTGTTGTAAATGTCATTATATCAGATGAGTTTGAAAAGAGGTTTTCCATTTTGCACTTTATTTGACAAGGTGATTCATTGTGTAGAGCAGTTTAACATGTCACTCCTCATGGAAAGAATTAAGTTGTGCTGATGTGCCTATGAACATTCCTCCATCAAAATATGTAATTAAAGAAGGGTTATTCTGAAATACCAACTGGCCTGAAATATGAGTGTTTTCTTTATTGAAAAAAAAATTATCACAGTTAACTCCTTCTAGGTAACCATGTTTATATTACACGTGGCATAAGGAAAGCTGGTTACACTTATCTGCAAAGTCATATTGAAATAATTTCTTATGCTGCAGCAAAATAGCTTGCCAAGTAATTAAAATAATTTCATTCTGACATCACATTTTCATTCTCAACAGGGGAACAAAGAGGAAATAAAAGAAACACAGGCATTTTCTATGGTTTTTTTTATGTACTTTGTGTCTGTCAGTGGCCGATTTTTGATTGCCTGAGAGAAAGGCAGAAATTATCCATCTTGCTTTGGCCATTTTTGCATTGGGTTTGGGAAATTTCCTGTTTTTTCACTGGATAACAGCTTTCATCATGGAGAATGAAGTTTGCTCTCCACTGTCATTAGTTTGAACCAACCTGCTATCTGAGCACAGCTGCCTATTCTATATTTAGACTCCTTTACAATCCCAGTAAGCTATTTGACACAGTAATTTCTTGTAGAAATGATATTCCACGGATTAATTATATATCATGCAGAGGAGTACAGTATCTTCTTCTATCATGTCTAAATTCACCACCAATCCATTTCCATGAGTGACTTGGTATTATGTGGCTGGGAGAAGAAGACAGACAGGTTTGCCTTAATGAAAGCATTCATTATTTTGAATACTATCATGTCTTTAGTGTTACAAAATGTTATCAAATACTTACAGATACATCCTGTAGGCATAACTCAACTTTCCATCTCACACTTTCTTCATTTTTCTCCTCTCCTCTCCTCTCCTCCCCTCCCCTCTCTTCTCCTCTCCTCTCTCTCCTCCATATATTTTTACCACTCACTTCCTCTCCTCTCCCTCTCCTCTCCCACAAGTTTTACTTCTACAATTGGCTAATATGATGACCTTTATATTTCCAAATGTCATTCTACGTATGAGAATCCAATATTTTGGATGGGGGTGTACTTACTGCCTTTCTCTTCCCCCCTTACCTTGGCCATAAGAGTGGTGACTGGTACAGAAATATGTACACACAGATTATAATTTGACTTTACTCACAATTGACAGTAATTATTAAGATCACATCCTTACCCCTCTAAAGAACTCACACATAGACACCCCTCCCCCTCTGAGAAGAAACCTCATCTTCAATGCAATCAAATGTTAATTAACTGACAATGGTACATCTGATTGATATGCTTGGCATACTGAACAGCTGATTCAGAAAAATGAGTGTTCATGAATAACATCACTTCACAGTTTGCAATAAGTCTAGCAATAGAGATAAATCTGTTTCAATACAGTGTATGCTCCTCTCATTCCACAAATATTTTAACCCAAGCTAGTTCCCATCAACCATACTTCAAGCTCTATCTCCTCCTCTGCTTCTCTCTTCTTTTTCAGTCATCAGCCAGGATGACATTCGCAGATCTGAATCCTCCCTCCAGTGTAGCTGGCACGGCTGAAGCATTACATACCTACCAGCCACCTTCTCTTCACTCCAAGCCCCTGTTGTTCTACCTGCCACTTGCTCACCTCTCCAAACGTTATCTGTAAATTGCCTGTTACAAACTTAAGCTGCAGACCTTTCCTTCAGTTGCTGAACTGTGCAAGAAGAAAAGGTAGAAGTGGAGAACTGTTCAGCTCAGAAGACCAGAGGATAACAGATGCAGGAATACGTGAAATGAACAGCAACAGGCTTAGAAAACATATATATTCTCATTTAAGGCAAAATCCCATTACCGAGGAAGCTTTCATTAGCAGTCATATTAATAGTGGAAAATAGAGTTCTATGTGCATGAAAAGCTTTTTGAAGGCTATGTCTCCACAAAATATGGCCAAAAGCATCACTGATCAGCTGGGCTGGCACAGATGCTCAGCAATGAGAGCTGTGGCGTTGTTGATTTTGTGGTTTTGTTTTTCTTTTTTGATTTGTGTCACAATTTTAACCATTGAAAAGACATTTCCATAAAATTTTCAGCCCTTTGAAAAGCCCTACTTTGAGGTAAGTAAAGCAAAAACTATAGAGACATAGATCTGTCTTCAATCAGTATGTTAGGATAAATAATGATCAGTTAATAGAACTATCGTAATCCTACAAAGCTTAAAGTATTCATGATTAAACTACTGGCAGGGGACCACTAGGATATACAGAAACATTGGGGTTTTTGTTTTTCTTTTGTAATTTTTTGTCTGCCATTGTATATTATTTAAAATCTTCTTGCTACAACTTTATTTTCAAGCTTATTAGAGGCAGATGTTTCTCAGCCCAAATTTGGTCCTGTTCCTTATGAAGAAACAACAAAACCCATGTCTTCTAAAGGCAATTCTGGGATGAGACTTTTGATTCAAGACCTACAGAGCAGAAGTTCAGGTACATATGCACAGCAGCCTGTATGAGAAATTGCCATACCACCTTGCCTGAGGGCACATTATTTCCCATAGCATTTATAACTCCTGAAAAAAGGGGTTAGATTGAAGGTAGATGGTTGATACTCAGTATCAGTTCTTCCAGAGTCTGGGGTTTTTTTCATTCTGTAAATTAAGTGCATCAAGAATGGTTTGTGTTATTACACTATTGCTTGAAAACTTGTGAAATAGGTTTCCCTTTCCCTGTCACTCTCATAATGCTACTTTGGAAAATGCTGTAACTGGATTCTTTCTGCCTTTAGAACATCCTCACAGTAATTACAAGAAAGAGAAACATCTTTTAAAAATTACATGCATTTTTAGAAACTATTTTCACTTCCATTTGCAAACCCAGAATGTCACAGAGACATCAGCTCAATATAAGCCATTTACTTGTCTAACTCTTTTTCTCCCTACTGTATAATTTCATTTTAAGTATAATATAACCCTGTACTTCCTTTATTTTTAATTAGTTTAACAATAACTACGATATCCCAGTAATAGTTATATACTAAAATTACTGATTTATACAATTCTATCTTTACTTTTAACTTAGCTTATTTCCCCACTCCACAGAAATAAAGTAATATTACTTGCTATTACATAAGAAATTCCCTTTTTAAAGCACTGAAGCATTTAGAATTCACCCAGTGCACAGACGTGAGTGATGCCAAGTTATTTATGGCCCATTCCTTAAAAGAATTTCTGAAATCAAGGATGAACAGGCATTTACTAAGCAAACAGGTAGTCACATGAAAAATGTAAGCAATCCAGATTGGTAGAAAAGGTATAAGAGACAGGGTGAGTCTGAAAAATTAGAAACACAGCACTGAAGGCAATGGATCAGATGTACTTTGTTGGCCCAAACCTGCCTCAAAGTGATGTTATTATTAGTAATAAGTTTGTAGAAACTTGTCAGTGATGGAGACTGACTTGGCTAAGAGTTTGACATCCCCGTTAATCCTCTCAAGCCAAGTATGAGTATAGTCTGGCCTAAACATTAATAACTCCTTTTCTGTGCACTGCTGCACAGGAACCTTTATGACATTGCTCCTGATGTCTTCGAGCCATTACCTCCCATCAAAAAAACAAAACAAAACAAAACAAAAACAAAACACACAAAGAAAACCCCCCAAAAAACCCAAACCCAAACCAGACAGCAGCCCCTTTACTAGATATATTTTGTCCAAAATATGTTGTTCTGCTCAACACAGGGGGTATTGGAATAAAATTCTAAAATACGTGATGCAGGAGACTGTGTCATTTGTGTATCCCATCATTGTTCTGAAGGAGGAAGGTCAAGATGCCATCTAATTGATAGTGACTCTGTCTGTGAAACAAACAGGAACAATTCCAGTATCTTTGCTCCTGTGCATGTTTGTATGCTTACATGTACACACATATACAGTGAAGAACACAAACAATCACAAGGACATAGGAGTGCCATCTAAATTTCTCTTACTGTAACAAAGGTGCAGAGACACTGTTCCATGAAAACTCTTCAACTTACCTCGGGAAAAACAAAAACCCTTAAGTGAGAAAGACTGGGGACATGGTTTACAAGGCTAGGCATATGTAAAACTACTGTTAGGCCAAAATACCTTTTAAATCATAGTCCTGGTCATGTGTTTTACCACTACTGTTAGTGTGCATTTCCTTTACTTAGAGCTGGAGAGCTCTGTCTCTCCTGGGTAGGAATGTGAAGCAGGCAGGAAAGGAAGATCCAAGTATCAGGGCCATTGCTGTCAAATAGCCTCCTCACACACTGCAGATGTTGTTCAAGCATCAGCCAGGGAGTGTGTGGAATAAATAGCAGCCTGTGGAATTTTAGGTGGTGATAAATGCTGCAGAAAAGTTACAGCCTGTTTCTACACCACAGGAGAATTTCACCAGTTGGGAACAGGATGTATACAGCAATCTATGTATGGGCTGATCTTAGGGGTAATATTGGTACATCAACATTAATTTTACACTATACTTCTTTAGGGAATTAACACTAGAATTTCTTGCAAGTTCTAGGCACAATTTGGCCATAAGCATATGAGTTATCCTAAGACATGAACAAATCCTGTAGAGATCAGAGATTTCCTTTCCTTTAGAAATCAATTTTTATTAACAACAAAGTCCAATATATTCTAAGAAGGAAAATTAAAAAGGGTAAAGCTTCTAAGCAAGCTGTATTCCCTCCTATGCAAGGAATTGTTGATAACGATGGGTCTTGCATCTCATTCATAAAAATGATGACTTTATCTCATGAGACTAAATAATAAACTGGGAATACTAGTTAAATAAAAATATTCAACATCTCTTAGAAGGAAACCACCAAAATTTGAGTTGTGGGCATATATTATTCCAGATATTGTATGATGAATATGTGATTTATTGGTTTGACAAGTACTGCTATTTTCCCTCAGGATAAAAGTGAGTTTGTGGCAAATGGCCTAATAGAATGGTACAAGTAACTGATGGAGTTCTGCAGTCTGTTGGGTGAGGTGACAGATCTGAAAAGCCTCTGACTTATTGGTTTTCCTGTCATCATAGTGTAAGGTATGACTATAGTCAAAGTAAGTTTGAAAAAGTACAACATAAACTAGAAAATGCTAGGGACAAAAAACAATGATTCCAAACTCAATTCTCATATCATGACCATTTTAAAAATAATTTCTGGAATAACTCGTAAATGAACATAACTATTAGTGTAAACGTTTTTCTAAAATTAGCAGTTATATTCTGAGTTACTGTATACATAATTAAAAAAATATTTAAAATATATTAAAGTGATCTTCAGTTATATAGTTATACTTTTTAGGTAATTATACAGTAACTTATTAGATTTGTACATGATACAAGATATGTGAGAGCAGGAAACTTTTCAGATTCAAAAGGCTCTATTAATATTTGCCTCTTCTTATTTATACTTTTCTTTAAGCTAAGAGCTGTTTCTGCTGCCCTAGACACAACATAGCCTACCCAATGTTATGCAGTAGAAGTTTAAATTGAGAGAGAAATAATTTGCTTCTTGCAGTCATAGGAAACTGTTAATAATTTTGAAAACACAAGAATTTTCTTTAATGACCTGATCCTTCAGTGTTGTATGAATATATCAACTGGTCAGTATAGTTCCTCTGAGCTACTAGCTAAGATTGTCAAACTGATGCACATTTTGTAAAAGAAGAAGAATGTTGAAACATTTTGTAAAAAACATTTATATACTTGGAAAAACAATAATTAAAGGTTGTATGAGAGATCATTCCTTGTCTTTTAACTTTCCTGACATGCCTTCCCAATAGTATTTTTAAGCAATGAATGCCATGTTTGCAGAGATAGGTTATAAAGCTCTTTGGCTTGTTTTGGCCACTCAATATAGTTTTAGCACAAGATAAAAACATTTAAAATGTACAATCTAAGTCATTGAAACAGCCAACTGTAAAAGTGTCTATATAAATATATATAAACTTATTCAATATAATTATGCAAATGATCAAAATGTTAGGAATCAGACAACAAACTGTTAATGATAATCAAAGAAAAATGTGCTATAGAAGTGTGCACGATCATTGCCACCACTGCAGTTGGCAGTGTACTAGTTTAAACTACTAAATATTTGTGTCTCCTTGTTTGTCCCAAAAGACCCACAGAATCTTTAATGAAAAGTTCTTTACTTCTGAGCCAGGTAATACAAATCTTCACCAGCTATATATATGCTTCAAAAGCATATTCTTCCATACTTTGATAAAGTATTCTGTTCTTGCAAGAAGGTAAAACAGATCAACAGTTCTGCTTTTTTTCCCCAATAAAGTATGTTTATTATGCCAGTTCTAATTACCATGCAAGCTAATGGTTTTAAGGCTTATATTTTCCACATCACTGGACATCACAAACATGAAAGCACTTTATACTGTCATTATACATCAATGTTTGCACTTGGTTATACATATATACAGAAATTATTCACACATCTCAACCTTGCTATTTCCTCTTTTCAAACTAACATAATTTTACTGTGAAAGCAGCTTTTTAATAAATGGTCTAAGAAATACAGCAAGGCACACATTTTTTAAAAACTTTTTTCTCATTACTACCTCAAGAAGCATAAAAACCCAAAATGTTGTACTTAATTCAGTAGAATGTCAACAGTTACTAATATACAACACCATGTAGTTGTTTCTTGAAGTGTTGCATAGATTAAATTTTAAAATTAAATAAATAAAATGACATTTATTTTAATTGCTTAATTTTAGATGTACTGAATCAGGAGGGCTAATTGCTTTTTCCTGCAATCCAATAAAATTGTTGCTTTAAAAGTAAAATAGTTTCAATAAACTTATGCATTATACACATAATTATTAAATTTAATACATAAAACAAAAGAGTACTAACAGGCACTGTTCTGAAAAGATGAACCAGGCTGATCATGAATTCTGTGGAACTTCAAAACTTAAAGAACAGAACCAGTGATAAGTATTACAGGAGCATCCAGTTTAGGAAAGGGAGTTCATTAGAGGTAGCTTGGGAGAGGAATCCATAAGAAAGCAAATGGCCTTACTACAATACAAAATGATCACTGAAATAGGACTAGCATATGCAGCCTGACCACAGAGCCAACATGAACAAATCACATTTGGAAAGAAAATTTATCTTGGGAGTCAGTGTAATGAAAGGCAGTGATACAATGGAATTGGAGGTCATCCCAGGGTTTACAGGATGAACCTGCACCTGAATTGCAGCCAAGTGTCTAAAAAGAAACAAAAAAGTAATAGAAGGTTACATGAAATTTTATTTGCAAAACAGCAGTTCCAGAACAGTCATTAAATGATCACATGCCAGAGCCTTTAATGCAGAAGCATACAGTAGGCAAACAATGACTTTTAACAGCCTGAGGTACAAGTTAGTGTAAAAAATTGTATTGGTGTAAAAAGCTCATTGATTTTTGTAAAGAATTTGTTTCTAAAGAAACAAGGGAAGTCATCAAATCTGACCTTTTTCCTGGATTCTGTCCTCATCCTTACCTGCGAACTTACCTTCAGCACACTCAAAAGTGCACCGATCAATGAAAACAAAGGAATTTTCAAAAGGCAAGCAACAAATAGATATACCCATCACTTATTTTAATATTTTTGTAAACATATAGAATGAGATTTCAATGGAGAGGAAGAAAGAATTGTCACAGAAGTGGTCCATGAATAAAATTGGCAGTTTCATCACTTTATTTTTAAATTGTAAATAACTATTTAGACACTTCTAGTACTAGCAATGAGGTAAATTTTCATACTATAGAATTATCCAGCTCAGAGTTTAGGGTTAAACTATTCATCAAAGAGCATAGGCTTATGATGAGGATTATGAAGAAATGACAGAATACAGCTCAAAAATTAGTGCAAAGTGCATCTCATTGGCATTTCTTTCCTAGTATGCATTCCAGACATGCATTATGTGCCTTCCAAATTAAGCAGGAATATCTGGATCTACCCAGTTACCTCTCCTTTGATCTTATTTCCTGTAGCTGACACTCCCCGCCCCCCCATTTATAGAAGAAATATACTTATATGAAAACAGTGAAAAGTTCAACAGTTTCATTAGAAATTAATGAAGAACTGATATGAATAAAGGAGAAGATTGTATCAAAAGGTTTCTACAACTCTGGCATGAGTTCTACATATCTATAGTAAGAAAAGTCTCATTGGTGAATGATGTCAGGTTTTTCAAAAATTATGTAACTCAGACAATATGAAAGTATCTGTTTATTCTATTTCATTATTTTAAAGTGAGCTACTGAAAGGAGCTAAAAAGTCAAACTGTTTTAAACTCTATAAAGAAACATTATAGTATCTATCTCCCTATAAAAAACATCTAGGAAAAAAACGGTAAGCAAATGTTTCAATTATTCTTGTATTTCCAGTCTCTAAAAGTAAATTATTACATATTAGCTACTATAAACTTGTATATTATTTTTCTCCTGTAATGAATAATTAACTAATAGTCCTTTGTATTTATGGATAATCTTTTATCTGTGGATCTCAAAACACTTTTCAGTTAATAAATCATGATTCGCAGGTCCCATTGATCATTATTCTCATTATTTTGTTGCTAAAGAAACTGAGGCAAGGAAGGAATAAGCCATACAAAAAAATCTTCTGCTGAGCAGGAAATAACAGTCAGGCCTTCTGAGTACCAGCTCTGGGTTTCTCCAGGCTTTAATATGAGGCAGGATATTCTGGCTAACATTGCAGCACTTTCGGATAAAACCAATTTAATTTTCTTAAGCCCAAGTAATTTTTTTTCCTAAATTAAGTTAAAACTTAAGTTTAAATTACAAATTGTGTAGAAAAGGAAGGAAATAGTTTTTGTGACTTAACATTTACGAACTAGTAGAGACAGAAGTCTAACATATCCTCTAGAAAAGACTTTGGACACATCACATAAAACTCCTTAATGTATTGATCTCTACACATATTGAATATGTGACTAAATATTCCCGTACTATTGGTCAGTCATGGGTCACAATGACAGCAGAAGATTGCATGATCTCATATACAGAAAGATAGTTCTTTCAAGCTGTCCCCTACTTGAGAAATAAAATCAGCATTGCATTATGAGCACCTCTGTTGAATATCTCCGTGTTGGCCCATACAAATGAGTAGTCAGTGCTGACAGAGATATTTTAAAGCCTGCTTATAGAATTGTTATTATTTTCCTACAATGATAATTTTTGGTAGCATACTGCTAAACAATAAAATTGCAACATTTGGTAAAAATACTTTTTTCACTATTAATTTTATTCTCCTGTGCAGCCAAGAAGGCAAATACTAAAACATAAATTCAAACTACATTTGAAAAAATGCCTTTTTCAGCTTTGAATTATCAGTATGCTTTTACAGTACACATAAACTATAGATTATTTTTCTCTGAGTATTGCAGCTACACATGAAATTACACATTTAAATGAGCTTACAGCACAGGTGCTACAGGAAAAATAATGGTGTTTGCCATTTATCTTTCAAATTAAATAATGTGTTTTTAAATAGTAACTTTTTTCATAATACACTTATGGGAACAACATTTATCTGTCACATTTTAAAAGATGTATTAGTAATAAATGTAAATTACCTTTGGAAAATCAGTAATTAGCTTCATCAAAAAATAAACAATCTGCCACCAAAAAGATAATCTTTAGCATAGTTAAGTATAATAACTGTTATTTGAATAAGTTAACAAATTAGGATAGATTGCTTCTGTAATTCATTCCCCATAGCATGAGAGATGAAGTTAAAGCACCAGGCTTGTGAATGGGGGGAGGGAGCTGAGACTTTAGTGAAACCAAATCCAGTAGCTCGTATTTTCATTTTTTCATATGCCAGAGATACATACCTATATGTATCCTAGGGCGTTACTACTTGGAATAATACAGTATGTAATTTCCATGGAAGCAATGCTGTATGTGTCAGTCAAGAACTAGTGTATCTTCCTAAATGTAAAAAGTGGGATGTAGTGTGAAGGACTGTTACGCTAAAAATATTTGACAACCCTTGGGCAGAAATTAATACTATAACATAACCCTATCAAGTTATTTCATACAGACTCTGCACTACATTTTAATGCACTGGGGGGCATTTATTAATATCTCCATCCTCTATGTCCAATCTCAGTACTTGCACCAACTGCATATTGTCATATCCCAGTCTTCTGAAAAACAGAGCTGGATACCATGTAAGTAACTATGAAGATCTGGAGAGTGAAGGAAAGTTTACAGAGTATTTTGAGATTCTCAGAGGAAGAGTACTAATGAATTGAAAAGACATGTTATTATCTTCATCAGTGAAAGAATGAGAACAAGGATAAAATCACACTCACTATAGCAAGTATTCTTCCTCAGATTAATATTATTAACATGAGTGAAAAAATAAAACTAATAAAACAGTAATTTAGGAAAAGTTTATGTTTACATAATTAACACTTATCAACCTCAGACTTCTGTCATCAACTCAATTTCTAAATAGAGGCTTCCATATACATATAATCTTTTAAATGTAATTCTAGAATACGTTGTCTTATCTATGTGTTTAGTAATTCCCAGTTGATTTCCATTGCTTCTCCAGTTGTTTGGATGTGTCTATGTATTAATTAACTTAACTGGCAATCAACAGGTCAGGATAGCTCATGTCAAAGCCATTCAAGAAGCATCCTCTTTGCTATGATGATTCCAAGAAAATGCATTATTCAAATATATACGTGTCAAAAGACATAGTGGCAAGTTGTAGAATATTGCTGTCATAACCTAAAGACATTGCTAGACATACTGATATCTTTGTGAATGTGTGAATGCTGGGTAAACCACCAATATGTGCAAAAGAAGACTCAAGCGTAGTAATATAATATAGCAAAATCAGGAAATGCAGAAGTTAGATACCTAATAGCAACAGAGCAATCTATTTTGTATAAATAGACCCAGATCCTCTGATACAGCTACATAGTTTGCAGTGCAAGAATATTAGTCATTTTCATGCGCTGTGATGAATATCCTTTTCTCCTAGCAACATCATGGAATCATAGACTAACTTAAGTTGAAGGAATCTTGAACGTCATTTGGTCCAACCTCCTGCTCAAAGGAAGGCTATCTTGAAAGGTAGACAGGATTATTCAAGGCCATGTCTACTGAATTTTGAAAATCTCCAAGGATGGAGATTCCAGAACTTCATGGGGAAACCTGGTTCTGTGCTTAGTGCAGTGTCTTACTAGAAATTCCCTTGCTACAGTTTCTGGCAAGCAGCAGCATTTGAAATTGGGAGTGGCACTTGGAGTTACCATGCTGGCTCTGGTCTACTGGAGGAGTGTTTCCAAAGACTAATGGCCTGTTCATACAGCTGTGCTGGCTTTTGGGTTACCAAACTGACCTAAAAGCAGAAGTGCTACACACTAGGATCTGATCCAGAAGTTGTTTTGTAGATCTTTTGTGCAGTTATTGTTAGACATTTATGTGAAGTCAGAAACTTCAGATCTGAAACACTTTCAAACTTTGGAAGAGATCAGAGCCACTTTTTCATCTTATGTTCCACCATCATACTTAAGCTTCAAAATGCTTACCACAAAATAGAACTGAAGCTTTCAGTACTGCTATCAGTTTCCATCTGCTTAGATGTTCAGGTCTTTATTCTACACGACCCTCACATTATACTCTTTAATGGTGTTACAAAGGTTTCTTATTTTGGTAACCTCAGCTTTTGGCCTAACACTGTGTTGTAATGATTTTGTTTTCAATAATGGCTTACTGAACTTAAATCATATTAAACTGACATCAAGATATGACTTCTTATCTCTCTACTTATTTTCCAGTCTGCTTAGCCATTCTTCATTGCTTGTCTGGAAACATTGTAGAACTCCAACTCAACAGTCACACAAAGTTATTGTTAAACCAGAAGTTTATCTTCATCAAGTGCTTTTGTACACCTCATAAGGCCATCTGACTGCAGAGAAAGGGATCAATGAGTAGAGCTGGTTTCTGGTTCCACAGCTCAGTTGAAGAGGGAAGAGGAGACTGATACAGAAATATAAATATTGAAGAATTCCCAGCTTCTGCAAGATAGCAGATTTGTCACAGAAGAGAGCAGTTCCAGTCAGTGGAAAGCCAAAGGGCAAGATACATTAGTATTCACTGCATTTGTTGATCAGTGGCATGTAAATTGGGATTATAGTGTGATCAAAACTAATGATAGAACACTATCAATGATTCCATGCACATAAAACAGTAGCCCTGGATAGATGGTGATTTATCTCCTCTCATTGCACAAAAATGTAAAAAAAGGAAAAAAAAAAAAAGAAAAAAAAAGAAAGAAAGGAAGGGGAAAAAAAAAGAATGAGCAACCTATAGAGTATGGAGTACATACCTGTTCTTAGGATAATGTAAGTGCCTGGAGAGAGTTACATTCTATCTGTGCATATTTATATGTCTTTCCTTATGAAGATTCAGGAGATTTTCTTCACAAGTAAGAGTTTTGCTGTTCTGTTGAAAAACATCCTTTTTCACTGAATGGTCAGGCTTTAACTGAAACTCTATAGCTGAAGCCTCTTCAGAAACAGCAACACATCCTTTGGGCTCTTCAGTTCCACTTGATTTTTCTGTACTACTCTTTCTAGTGCTAAGCTCTGGAGAATTCTTTTCCACACCTTCAGTTTGTCCATCTGAAATCAGCAAGTCATCATCACCATTTTTCAAATTGTTTGATGCGTTTGGTTTGTTAAGATTTGGGATGTTTGTATCATTGTCATCATCACATAAGAAAGATAAATCCCTACCTTCAGATGAAGTTTTAACTTCTTCAAATAATTCTAGAGTCACTTCACATAATGACTCTGGAGATGTTGCAAGAATAGGGCTAGCAATAAGTTGATGCTGCTCAACTCCTGCTTCAGGAGTACCATTGGAAAATCTCTTCCTCAGGACAGGCTTCAAAAAAGTATTCAGTATTTTCTCTCTCATCTGTGAAGTCCAGTTGCACAGGAGTGCTGCTCTTTTCCTCTATGTATTTGATTAATTCTCCACAGTCACTATCATGAGACGAAAGTGAAAGATAGGAATAGAAGTCCCCTTTTCTTAGCTGAATGGGTCTGTGAGAATGCTCTAACACTTTTTCCTTGATCTGTGCTAATGAAGCTGGACCAGATGACTCACATTCAGGTTGTGATTTACTTTTCAAAGCTGTTGATGCCATGTCTATTATCTCCCTCACAAAATTGTGTACTGAGCCATCTTCCACATTTCTTTTATTTAAAGCAGCAGATTCACAGTGACAATACAAATCAGAACCATTGGCTGAGTTGTTGCATTCCACTTCACTGGATTTCAAGGCTGTACAGCAATCAGTAGATTTTTCAGTAATGATTATTCTATATTGTTGATCATTAGGTAAGGTTGATTGTAAAGTTGTATCTTGTATGTCTACACATTTAATTTCTGAGGAAAATTCTAGACAAGGCTTTTTAGCAGGAGAGGAAGTAACAGAGTGACAATCAGGCTGAAGATGACTTTGACATTCTTTTGGAGGGTTTCTGTATCCATCTGATGACAGAACAGTCTCCTTGACACTCATATGTGAATTGTCTGAAGTGTCTGCAAATGCTTCACAGACACAACATTCATTTTCAGCTTCTTTAACATCAAGTGATGCAAGAGTTTTGGGACTTGCTGATGTTCTAACAAGACCTTCCTTTTGACTGCCAAGAGTGTTTTCAACATTGCCATTCTCCATATCATCCACAAGCTGATCCTTCACAACCTGAGAGATATCTTTCATCAGATGACTCTTTGTCCCTTTTTCACGATCACATGATACATTCTTACTATTGCCATTATTTTCTGATGTTTTCTCTACTGAACCATTCAAAAGTGTTTCAATGCTCAATGTATCTGTGGCTTTCGATGTGTCATTGCTAACTTCTTTACTGCGCTGAATTTCATCACTGAGGTTACTTTTTCTCTTCTCCCTTGTCAAAGAAAATTTCGGTCTAATCCAAGTTTGGAGTTCATTTTTTATATAATCAAGTCCTGAAATTAAATTGCATTCTTCATAAATATCTTCATCAGTTGCTATACTGGAGTCATCATCTTCATCTTTGATACCTAGCTCTTCCTCAGTTAAGGTAAGGGTGGAACTTGAAAGCAAATCACTGTCATCTTCATCATCAGTACAAGCAGAAGTGCAGGAGACATTAACAATCATGCTGACATTGACATCACTCTCATCAGCTACTGATCTATTAAGATGTTTTCTAAATGATGCATTTGAATCTGGTATTTTATTTCTGTGCAGTACATTGTCTTCAGAGCAGAGGGAAAGATCTTCACTGCTGCTGAGTTCAGTAAGAGAAGCTGCTGAGTCTTCGTTGACTGAGGATGCAATATCTAGAGACAGCTGTCCCATAAAAGACATTTTTTGAGAGTTACTTTGGAGTGTTATATCAGACATGCTGCGCTTTATCTTTTGATCTAAAGGACTCTGGATATTCTCTAAGCGATTCAAAAGATCTAATGTCCTTTTGCTGAGCTCTCCAACAGAATCACTGCTTGCACTTATGTCTCCTGATCCATGGTGACTAAAAAGATCTTCATTGCTTTTGTGGGAAGTCAGCCAGCTCTCCAAAGAGGTGCTTCGCTGAAGACCATCTGCACTTTTAAAAGTACCTGAGCTGAACAAATCACCTACTACAGACAGGGATTCTAATGAAGAACTATGAGATAAAGTTGGAACCTGTCTTGTATTTTCTGTAACAGTTAATTTTCTTACAGTTTCTGCAGATTTACAGGAATTGAAATCTGATTCTCCAGGGATACTTGCAAGAGTATGGTCATGAATAAACCCATCTGGTTGTGTCTCTCCAGGCTTATGTTCAGATTTACCAGGTATTTTATCAAAACAAAAGTCATGAAACAGACTGCCCTCTGTATGTGCTTTTTCAATTTGCGACTGTTTCATTATCACTGGTAATTTGAATTTGGAGCCTTGAAGATAAGAATAATCATAAAAAGTAAACACATCATGTTTTTCTTGCAATTCATCTAGATAAACAGGGTTACACATGGTAATGCTGTCCAAATCCTCATCATTTTCACTTCCACAACATGCAGAAGGTGCCAACTGGAAATCATCTGAGAGACTAGCATGGTCTTCTTCATCTTGCTTAATTTTTTGTTTTATTACATTGACTATATCATCCACTTGAGTTTCTGCATGCTCAATTTCAGGATTACTCTGAATGCTCTCAACTTCATTTAGCAAAAAGAATTCTGAATTATTTGTAGTTTCCATATCGCATTCACTCACTATCCCACTCTCACTCTCAGAACGCCTGCTTATGTTTCCACTCTGATACATACAGTTACATGGTTTTGCCAATGTGGTCCCCCCTATTAGATCTGGCAGGGATTTGGTAGATGAAAATGATGAGTCTTTACTAAGACTTTTGTTTAAAATGTTAGACTGGGTTACATTGGAGAGTTTGGATGTTTTTTTCAAAAAAGGCATGTGGCTTTTTTCTGATAATTCAATATGATGGAGACTGTAGACATGGTAGATGTGAGGATTTGGAGGGGAAGTAATGCTGGGACAATAGAGAGGACTTCCACAATCACTGGAACTTTTGTCTTCATTCACATTGTTATCAGCACCTTCTCCTGAAGTAGATTTCTGGCTTAGATCATCCTTCTTGAGTTCCTGATCAGGATCATGTAAGTCTTCGTGAATACTGATCAGCTTATTACTTATATCAGTTTCATCCCATTCTAATGCATCTTCACTTGGACCATTTAGATCCATCAAACTGGGATCAATAACGTTCAGAGGCTCCTATAAAATAAAAGTCAAAGATTACAAATATTTACAGCTGTGCTTTAAATATGCTTCCACTCAAAACATGTAAGTAAATTGTGGGAGTAAAGTGCATTTTTCAAACAATGATCACTAACTGGCTTTTAATTTTGTTATGTTTTATGTACCATTAAAATGATCAATTAAAATGATCCCTGTTAAATTTTGCCTGATTTCTTAGTCTTCTTAGGGTTTGGTTTGTTGTTTTGGTTTTTCTTTTTTTGTTTGTTTGTTTGTTTTTTTCTTATTTGATGTCAAAATATAATACAGAAATTTGACTTTTCTTTAATAGAGATTAATTGTTGTTAGTAATTTTATGCGTAACAAATTTTAACCATTCTGCAGAATCACATAGCAGTGTGTTAATAAAAAATATGTGCTTAGCACTATTATGTTGGATATATGAGAATCTATCTTTGCCTGCTTAGATATAAAAGAGTTAAGATATCAAGAATTTATTAAAGGACTTTTGAAATATTTATCACAAACTTCTGTGTTGTCAGCCTTAAAACAACAGATCTAATGCACCAGAAATCACAAGATGATGAATTTTTCCTAGAATTTCTATTTATTCTTTACTTGATAATAACGGCCGTACTAATGACCAGTATGTAAGACTAATGAATGTTAATATCTTCAGCTGTAAGAACAATCAATCAGTCTAATCAAATACTACATGAATTTAAAATACTGTCTGTGTTAACACCTTTCTCTGGGAAAGGGCTGATAAATAATTGAGCTAAACTTAGTTTGCTTTTTTTTAGGCTTTAGTAACTTTCCAGTGGTATTGCTGTTATGACTCAGAATATATAGTATCAAGATTTGTTCCTTCTAGAAACACATGTGGCAAAGGAAGAACACCTGAACAAATTTTCTCACTCAAATGTGATGTGTCAAGTAGCACACAGTACCAACTCACCTTAAACCCTTCAATATAATCAGAAGTGGTTCCTGATTTTGGGGCTGGTTCTCTAAGCAGAAATGAATTTTACTTTATTTTTCTATTTATTGAGAGGTGTCCTTTTGGGGAAGACTTTGCTTGTACAATAATTCTTGTAATAGAACTGTTAGCTAATGTAGAATTGTTCAGTTTAAATGAACAGTTATCACTGTATCCAGAAAAAGAGGCAATTTAAAATAATAAAAAACCCAACACTTTCCACTATGATCTTTCGCTCTCTTGAGCTTTTTTGGACCAAGTTTTGTTTTTAAAATACACCACTGATCACATGCCAAACAGCAATCTAAATCACAACAAACTTACAAAGTTACAGAAATACAAACAGATAAAATGAAGCTGTAGGCCAACTAAGTGCAGTTGTACACAACTTAGTTACTGATTTAGATTCATCAAAACTCAGCCAAGGTTAATTGTGCAGGGGAAGGCACATATCTGGCCACAATTCTCAGCTGGCATCTCTCTTTTTGAAGTAGGAACTAAAGCTGCTCAGCACTTTTGTGAGAAATTATGGGATGTTTTCCAACAGCTCAATAGTTAGGGTACTGATTTGGGGCATGGGACACTATCAGCCTGAACATGAACCAGTTTCCCATTCTCTCAAGAGAAGCCCTACCTACATGCTGTTCTGAAAAGAAGCCTGCTTCTCCTGTTTCATTTTGCATAAAACAATTAAATATTAATTGGGTCATAGATAGATGGGGAGAATTTTATCATGCAGAGCAGTGTTCAGCACATTTGACTGGAAAGAGACACAGATAGGTCCAAAGCCCTTCTCTAGTGTCTAATTATGGATATAAGTGGCACTGTTTCTCTGCAAGATGGAAAGCTATCCCATCCCAGTATGTCCAGTAGGCCAATGGCTAAAACACTCAACTGACAACTGCAGCTATCAGCTATCAGTTCTATACATTGTGGAGTTCAGAAATCCATTTGGATTTTCCAGTTTGCCATGTTTTCAAAATGGTTCCTGGTTGGTACTTTGGACCCAGTTTCCCACCTGTAGCTGACCCTTAACCAACCTGCAAGTAAAAACTGGTGCAAAAGAATGACAATAATTAAATTAAGTTAGTTTGGAAAACTATTATATTAAACAAAAATCTGCTACAATTACTCATTTTCTCTGTGACATGTTTTACGACTCTGTCGTACTTAATATTAGGAAGACATTGTTGTGAAAAGCTTCCTAAACTGCACAATTTTACTGTTTTAAGCGTCTGCCAGCTGCAAAAAGATGTTCTTGAAGGCAAGAAATCAGCAGCAGGTTCTAAGGTTTTTATGTTCCATAGAATCTGATTATGTTTCTCAAAACCAAAGCATGTGGTCTTTATTGGTCAGGAAGATAACCTTTGCCCTGTAGATCAGCACTTGGCTGCCTTGTTTGTTCTGCAGGTCAGATGGACTAAAACAATAAAACATGTAAAGTTGTGACCTCAGCCCATTCATCTTCACTGAAGGCTCCTTACTTCAAAGCCTATTTTTTTATCCTTCAAATGCACATGCTTTTCTGAGGCCTGGTATATACTCAGAAGTTATGCAGGCATAGCTATGATAGTAAGGGATTTGATTTTTTTTTTCCCTTTTGATTGTCACAGCTCTAATTCCGAAGGCTCTTATTCAGATTAGGTCATTTTACCAGCATAGCTTTCTCTCTCCAAGGAACTGACTGAATTGGTGTCAGTGAATTACTACTTTTCTTATAAGCAACATGTCCCTTGAAGTACAACTGTAGTGGTTATCAGATACATGGGCAGCCCTTCCCAAGCACAAAACAAGCTTTAACTTCAAAACAAACTACTCAGTTCAAGCCAAAAACATTTTGTATTTGGAATTTTTAGCAGGGGAATGTATTTTTCCTTTCTGTTTTTATAAAATTTAGCAAGCTGCTCAAACAAGAAAAAGACTTTAGACACTGAGGTAGTTGGAGAGAGCAGCACCATATAGACTCTTGAATAAATCTCTGGTGTGAAGAATGGAAGGTGGTGCCATTCCAGCCTATGTGTGCACCGACAGCAGTAGCAAGGTAAAAACCAAGAATCTCTGAGGACTACTTTTAATCATGTCAGATGTCTCCTCATCAGGCTGCTCAATGCATAGCTAGGGTGCTGGAGGATTAGAATTATCATGATAGTAAAGATTAGGCCATGCCAACAGAACATTTAAAATTCCCCAAATTGACCCTCTGCCTGGAGTTATACAAAGGATGGGACGTACAAACGGTGCCAGGTAGTGTCAGAGCCAAATTCTGATTGCTCAATTTACTGGGAAAAAAAGGTGTTGTTTCTTCACAGAATCACATAGAATCGCAGAATCACTTAGGTTGGAAAATACCTAGAAGATCATCTAGTCCAACCATCAACTCAACACTACCATACCCATTAGACCATGTCCTCAAGTGCCACATCTACACGTTCCTTGAACACCTCCAGGGATGGTGACTCCACCAACCACTTCGCTGGGCAGCCTGTTCCAATGCCTGACCAGTCTTTCAGTAACGAATTTTTTCCTACTATCTAATCTAAACCTCCCCTGATGCAACTTGTAATTTCCTCTTGTACTGTCACTAGTTACCCAGGAGAATACACCAGCATCCGCCTCACTACAACCTCCTTTCAGATAGGTGTAGAGAGCGGTCAGGTCTCCCCTCAGTCTCCTCTTATTTAAGCTAAACAACCCAAGTGCCCTCAGCCGCTCCTCATAAGACTTGTTCTCCAGACCCTTTCCCAGCTTTGTCGCCCTTCTCTGGACAGGGTCTAGCATCTCTATGTCCTTCTTGTAGTAAGAGGTCCAAAACTGAACACAGTACTCAAGGTGCGGCCTCACCAGTGCCGAGTACAGGGACACAATCCCTTCCCCACTTCTGCTGACCACACTATTCCTGATACAGGCCAGGATGTTGTTGGCCTTCCTGGCCACCTGGGCACACTGCTGACTTATATTCAGCTGGCCTTCAACCAACATCCCCAGGTCCTTTTCCACCTGACAGCTTTCCAGCCACTCTTCCCCAAGCCTCTAGTGCTGCCTGGGGTTGTTATGACATAAATGAAGGACCTGGCACTTGGCCCTGTTAAACCTCATACAATTGACCTCAGCCCATCGATCTAGCCTGTCCAGGTCCCTCTGCAGGGCTCTCCTACCCTCAAGCAGATCAACACTTCCACCCAACTTAGTGTCATCTGCAAACTTACTGAGGAAGCACTCAATCCGTCCAGATCACTGATAAATATGTTAAACAAGACCGGCCCCAAAACTGAGCCCTGGGGGACACCACTTGTGACCAGCCACCAACCAGACTTAACTCTGAATACCACAAGTCTCTGTGCTCTGCCCTTCAGCTACATTTTTACCCAGCAAAGAGTGCACCTGTCTAAACCATGAGCTGCCAGCTTCTTCAGGAGAATGCTGTGGGAGACCATGTCAAAGGCTTTACTAAAGCCTTTACTTCTCTTGTCTGTCTTGATTTTGATTCCAAAGAACCGTATAGTATTGCACAATGCATCTTTTATACAAAGCAGACAAACCTCTATTGGGAAAACTTTACTAGTATGAGAGCTGCACCATGTTTTTTATCCCATTTCAGTTAATGATGAATGTGGCTTTCCTAAACAATTTGCATTTACACACTCCAAAGGATGTTCTAGCTAGCCTCATTCGAAGTACCAATCCTTGAACCACTAATACCCAAGAAGTCTGTGTCTGTCACAGAAAGGCATACTGATCTCCACATGTAAGACAGACTACAATTAAAGAGAAGCTTTGAGTGTGCTACAGAGCTTCAGATTCCAGTGGGGTGAGCCCTGTACACTCTTAAGTCCTGGCCTTGCTGAAGTCTGTGAGAAAACATTCTGCAAAGGTACCATTCTGTCTGGCAAAATGAGTTTTCTTTGGATACCACCTGATGTAACTGATCGCACTAAATTTCCCAGAATTTAGAAACTTGGTTTTCATATGTGCAAGAATGTGTATAAAGATACACATGCCTATATACACGTGTGTTTGTGTGTGTCTGTGCTGGGTTCAGTCAGGAAAAGAGTTAAGTCTCTTTAAGGTGGCTGCTAGAAAGCTGCGTTCCTGGATGCAGAGAGCAGCACTGATAAGGTCTTGGCTGGCGCTGAGGAATGTCTGCACTGAATTCAAGATCTTTCTCCACTTCTGATACTGCAGCTGCGTTCCCAGCTCTCGCTGTCTCGCTACAGGCAGTGTAGGGGACTATGAACTATGAACTATGAACTATGTGTTCAGGCACCTGACCCAAACTGACCAAGAAAGTATTTCATTCCATAGTATGTCATGCTTGGGGCAGAGGTGAGGAGGGGGTCTGGGAGCCATTACTCTCTCCCTTACTCTCTTGCTCGTTCACTCCCCTACACTTGCTAACCTTCTCCCTGACTCCTGTGTTAGCTGCTTCGCTAACTCCTGTGCTGGCTCGTTCGTGAGGGAGTTGGTGGATTTGTTTAGTTTTCCCGGTCGCACTATCACTGATAGGGTTTGCTCGGAATCTGCTGCAACAGCTCTTGGGTTCTGGCCCTCGGGCTGCAATCACTCTCAGTTTATGACTCTCAGTCTCTCTGGCTCTGAGTCTCACTACTCAGCACCTGGTTGTGCATTGGTCAGTGGGTGGTGAGCAGTCATAACATACGTTTTATTTTCTATTATTTTAATTATTTATTAGTAGTAGATACTAGTAGATATTAGTTTAAATTTAATTAGTAAATAGTTCTTCTCCCAATTTTATGAGCTTCCTTATTTCTTTTTCCTCCAATTCTCCCCCTCTGCTGGAGGAAGGGAGGGGGAATCTGTGAGACTGCCTTCATGGTATTTTGCTAGCCAGAGTTAAACCACAACAATGTCATCTTTCTAAAAATGGGTATATTTAAAGTAGGTGAATTATGAAGTCACTAAATACAATTGCTTCTAGAGTAGACCTCAATGGTCACATTGTTCACAGTAAAAGGTGAATTTTTTTGACCCAGCAAGTAATAAATAACAATGTGATAACAAAAAAAAGATGCACAATATTATACATATTTCTATTTTTAAAATATTATCACTAGATAAACAGCAGCTAAGAATATTTTACTGTTGTATGAAAAGTTTCTAATATAACTAAGCCAAGAATTAGTTAAATTACAGACTCAGAAGAATGAAATGTTGAATTAATTCTAATGTATTTGAACATGATGCTTTAAGCAGTTTAGCTATTCCTAATTTGAACCCTGAATTACTTTGCTTAGGACAGTATTCTCATTTCAGTGGGATAACTCATATAAGTAAAGTTAAGTGTGCACATAAATGCTTGTACGGTTGGTGTTTAACGGTTAAAAAATTAAATGTTAATGGGAAGAAGTAAGGTTATTAAACCAAAAAAAAAAGACATTTCCTCAACCCCAGAACTCTTTAAGAAAAAGTGTCAATTTTTTTTTTCATTTGTTTCCATTGCTGAAACAAAGATAGTTTTGAGTTTTCTGCAACAAATTTTATTAAACAATGGTTCTCTGTTTCAGCTTCATTTACATGTGCTACTCCAGTAGAGATACTTTGTGCTGATGAAACAGGCCTGTAATCTAGCCCCTGCGTACCATTATATTTTTTGTAAAGAATTAACGTGAAAAGAAGAGCTTTTACAATAATAAATACAAACTCTGTTTCTCCCTCTTCTGCAACATGTCTTGCAGTTGCTGTGGACAAATAATTCAAACTCAGCTGCACTGAGGGGCCAGGGGAAAAAGAAAGAAAAAGAAAGCAAACCATCCCCCATCTCCAGGAATGTGTGCACATTCAAGGAAGACAAACATGATTTTGTCTTTTGAAAAATGCAAACATGCCAAGTGCTTCGGCTGAAGGAAATAGTCATGTGTACAGTAGCCACTGCACCTCTGCTTCACTTAGGTTCATTTTCTAAATGGGGTTCCCTATACCATAGCCAACAAGAAAACTTTCCCCATTTCCCAACACCAATGTCTTAATATGCATAAGCATATGCATAAGATTCCATGTGCATAATACTGAAGTGACCCACACATTACAGTATGGTCTCAAAATACATGGAAGCAGTATGCTTTATCACAGATCACCAGAGAAACTGATCATTAACATATGTATTTGTTATAATTGCAGTTAAAAGAAGGTAGTACATGTTTATTGCCTGAGAAAATAGGATCTGAAACTGTAGTTCATACTTTCTCTTGCTTCAATTTACAATTTAATAATTGCCTTCTTCAATGAAATAAGATGCAGAATTTGTGCTTTTCTGTTAGGCATTACGGATGCTTACAGGTATTGCCAGGATCCTACATGGGCGGTTGTATGTACAGATTCCAATACCACAGGAAGTACAGACTTCACTTCTGCTCTCTGCAGTCACAGATGACACCTGCAAGAGTTTCAGTGCAGGCTGGGTCTTATGGGAAGCACTGAGGTTCCACCATTTCTCAGGTACCTGTCTTTATGATGTTGTTTGAAGTACTCTGATAATGTTCAGAAGTGAAAGTCTAGAGGATAGAATTGTCATATCCAGGTTTTAAAACTGACCATTTTCTTTACCATGATAGCAGTTTTGTGGGCACATCTTTTAAGCAACAGACAAAATAATTGCAATGCCATTTTAAGAGGATCAAAGCTATTAGTCCCTACAGTTAGTAGAAGCGTTTTAAAACTGGAACAGGTAAGCTGCATCCTCGTAAGAACCCTTCTTCTTACTTCTACCACAGACCAATGCAAAAGCAGGGACATGTTTAGTCCTTGTGCTGTGCACAGAATATCACTGTTAACACACTACCCATTATTTGTTTTCCAACCTCTATGGAAGCACTGGCCTCCTTTTTTGCCACCATATCCTCATATGGCTTTCTAACATCTCTGGTTCTAATATGCTGGAGAAGCCCTTTAAATGTTTCTAGAGAGCAGAACAACACCTGTAACATTTTTATATCTAATCCTATTGTCATCCAAGACAATATACATTGTCATACAATCCCAGACCTATATTCCAAGTTGTGTATCTGGGCTTTTTTTTCCTTTATTTTGTGATAAGAAAACCTGGCTACATGGCATATTTTGCCGACTGTTGGTTTTGCTGCTTTGTAGTTTTCATCTGTCAAGAGGTTAACATGACAGGATTTTTCACTCTTGAATATCATTTTGGTCTCACCTTTACTTCAGAGGAATATATGATTTTCTTTGTGCAGGAGTCCAACTGAAGACCTTTATGAAACTCCTAGAAAAGCATTCCTAACTTTACCCAAACCCAAAATGTGGCCATGCACACCTAGTTCAGAAAAGAGCAAATCCTGGCACTCTACCTCAGATACATGTAAGTTGGTGGGAGTTCATCCATGTCAAGTCTCAGAATTTGACCCAAACAAAGATCACTCTTGACAAAAAAAAAAGTACACTAAACCCAGGAAATCTGTGGAACCAACGATGTTTAAACAGGTTTAACTTTTGCTTGCCTACACTGCAGAACTTCAGCACAATTCTTCACTGGTATGTTTGTACGGATGGCAAATGAGGTGCATTCTGCATTCAGATGCCCATGAACAAAATTGTACTGGAAAAGTTGCAGGGACATAATAAAGTCATTATTGTTTTGTCTTTGTATGAGTTAAGAGGTCTGCATACTGGTTAAGAATACTTTCAATTTAGTATCATTTACAAGGGAACTGGTATTTCTTTAACAGTATGCTCCAATTAAACCAGTAGAAATCAATAGACACTATGAATGGACTCAGTAGACACAGTAGCTACCTCCAACGTATAACAGACACATCAGAATACCTGGAACCATAGTTTTTAAAAGCTTTGATTCAGGAGAAATGAATATTTGTAGGAAACATTAAAGAGTGACAATCACCACAGGAACAGACATAAGGTACAAAAGAATAGGACGTAAGCCCTTGGGGGCTTGAACTTAGGAGAAACCCAGAAATAAAGTTTTCACGCTGAGAGCTGGAGGAGAGAGGCTTGAATTTCTAAATAAAAATTCTTCCTGTATACTGGAAAAGGAGACTTTATCTATTATTTATCAATAATAGGACTGCATGAAAAATATCTGGCTCTATCATCAGTTTCTCCTCCTCATGATGCAGTTGAGAGACTACCAAATTTAGCCTAATTCAATAACAACAGAATCTTTTTTGCCCCTATTTAAATTTTCAACAGAATTTCTTTGTAATCTCAGATGAGGCACCTCCTGAAGTCATTGATTCATTATCTGTAAATTTGGGATATTGACTAGAGGGGAGTCAATAAGGGAGTATTGTGAAGTCAAAGGCTAGAAGAATGCTGCCTATTATAAATACTTGTACAGTCTGTCTACCTAGGGGTTCTCAAGCATTAAGGTAAACACCACCAATAAGTGGCAGATTTCTCCTGGTGATGAATCAAAATTACAATGATAAGCACCTTGAGGCTGCAACAATGCAACTGCTCCTTGCCATTACACTGCCTATATCTAAGAAGAACTGCTTTTCAAATGTCATACCATTGAAACACTGGCCTTACCTCTCAGTTTAAGAGGTCCCCAGGCAGAGCTTTTTCAGTAAGATCATCCTTGATCTTCCAGATTTTTTTCTTTTCTCCATCACTGGTAAGCAAGGATTATAGTTTTCTTTGTACATAATAGATGCCAACACAGCCCAGAAGCTGGCTGGAGAAAAAGGATTTGAATCTTCAATCTAATCTAGTACCTCAAATGGATCCTGTTCAATGTTTTGAGTACCAGTGCTATATGCACATTTTGGTCTGGCCACTTGAGAAATTACTTAATACAAGTACATTTTGTAGAAATTCACTTAGAAGATGACAAAGTAATGGACAACTATATCTTTTATGGTGAGAGGTCTATATCTGACAGCCTTAGTTTGGCTGAGTACAAAATTACAAAGGGGAGCACCTCATTATTATAAAAGAACTACTGCCATTTTTCAACTTTCTTCTATTACAGGAGAGTTTATTTTAAATGTTACACAGTTTAAACTTGGGTTCAACTTGGAACATAAACGGGAGATTTAAGTCTATGCACAAAGGCTGTTTTCAGTGTTGGTGAGGCACAAAAATCTAATGAGTACTAAGAGTTTAAAAAGTGGTGTAATAACTGATCTGCACGGGGTCATTAGCATTAACATTATTAGTGTAAATGTTGTTAAAATGCAACTTTAAAGTATAAAGTTCAAAGTCTTTCATGCAGCAGCTCAGGTTTGTACCAAAACTGAATGTTTGACATACACCTTTTGTGTAATGCTTAGAGATTTTAGAACACTTTATGGTATTTGGTTTCACAATGCAGCAATATTCTCTTCTCCTTTTAAAAGTAAAACATAATTTTTAAAATAAAGCATCTTTCTGCATTGTTCAGTAAAGCTGTTAGATGAACTGTGACTCCATAAAGTTTAGAAACTCATTTATTATGTTGCTAGATCAGACACTGCATTTATTCACACAGTGCATCTCTAAAACCTAGCTTTCATTAGAGCTGTGGGGAGGCTCAGTCTTTCTCCTTTCACTCAGTAAGGTGAAGCTCAAGAAGATAATTAACCATGAAACAATGAGGAGGCTTGCTGTGTAAGCACCAGTGTGAAAACAGTTACTCCTCACAAAAGAGGGGAAATTAGCTGGCTGGATAAAAAAGGAAGTGTCAGACTGGAAGACTGAAAGGGCTGCCAGCATAAGTAGATAGCTCTATGCATCATTAATGTAATTTTTTTAACACTTAAACTTCGCTGCTTTCCAAATTTAAATGCATTTAAATGCTATGTGTTAGAGAAAATTAATATGCCATTTAAAAATAATTTCTCTTAAACTTTCCATTTTCATGTTTAACCAGTTTTAGTCACCCTTCCCACATATTAAAAAAATCACTGCCTTTTAGTATTGTATTCTTGTTTACAAAGCCAATGTAAACAGAGCATTCTAAAAATATTCAGTTCACTCACCGTATTTTACAAGCCCATCATTTTACATTAATACAGATATTTTTATGAACAGAAAGTTTGTTTTGATTTTACTGTTTCATACAGTAAAGATTTCTGATGTGCACTTCCTTTCAAAACTTCCTTCTACTCAAACAGTGTTCCCTGAAGCAGCCACATTTTTGGCAGAAATTCAGTTATATGCTATGCCAAAAGAAATAGAATAAACAAACACTGCTTAATGCAGCTGGCTAGGTAATTTACATATTACAGCACACCAAACATGAAGACCTGAATATGGATTAGAGCTACAACAATGATACAAATGTCTTATATGTAAGGAGAACTGAAATTCAGATCATCATTTCTAATTAAATAATTTTATTATTTAATGTATATTATAGTACTTCTGACACATAAATTTATGTACATATTTAAATATTAAGTAGATGTATGTATTATATTTTCTGTGTATTTTACTGTAAAAGGTGCTAGAAATATCTTGAAAAATTGTCAAGTGGGCACATTTTTCAAAGTTTTCTTCTGGTAAAAGCAGACTACCAAAATGACCACATCTCACTATTTGGAAATAGCAAAGAAACTCCAAATACAATGAAAACTCTCTAGACATTCATTAAAACTGCCTTGCTGTACATAAAATAGACTAAAGCTAGGCCTTCAAATCTGCAAGTTCAGGTGTTTTCAAAAAGCATCTGTCATTTTGGGTGAGATCAACTGCATGAAAACAGTATTCCCTTTTGATTGTTTTAAATCTCCTGCATGATAATTTAATTCGGTACCATTTACTTTGTGTGTTAAGAAAAACAGTGAATAATTGTACCTTATTTATTTTCATGCATTTTTTAAACAGTTTTTTATTGTATTCCTGTCTGCTTACAGATGATGTAGCTCCTAGAACATCCTATATTATTGAACAATGAAACACTGATTATGCATATACTTACTGAAGATCCTGCAAATACATTTTCATAATGGCTGGATGACTGGAACCCTATCATCCAATGTAGAAGACCCTTACAAGATGTAAATAACTGCTGTACAAGCTGTTAGAAAATAAGGTTTCTTCCTCTCTTTCTAAAAACTGTTTTGTTTGAGAACTCTTGAAATAAAGTATCAGAAAATTAGCTTCAATTACAGTCACATATCATTCCTTGCAGAACTGGGGTCATTAGAGATGCACTGCAACAAGTCATTAAATTAATTAAAAAATCACAAGTTTGTGACTTTTGTATTTCTGTTAACTCTAATTTTTAAAAAATGCTGGTCTGAGTCATGATTTTATGATTAGTGGATATTAAGAATCTGAATAAAACATTGACTTCAACCTGCAATCTGAACACAATGCACTGCAATGAGAGTCACTATCTGCTGAGTACTTTTAAATATCTGGCCCTATACTTAAGTGCCTAAACAGGAAGTGAGTTCTTTAGAAATAAGGCCTCTGTCCTTGAAAAAAAAAACCTTCCCCTTTTTTTATCTTTCTTTCTAGTGAGCTAGTTTTGTCATTTAAATGGTGTTTGACACTTCTTTCATGATCTGCATGCAGTGGAGACATCAGATTTCCAATTTCTGAATATTACATATTTTCCTACTGATGATTCTTGAGAAATCACTTGAAGATTTTACACTTCTTAGAGTTATAGTGAACGTTTCAGGAGCAGAGGATGTCTTTTTATCCAAATGTTTTACTCAAACTCTTTCAACCATTACGTAATTTGTAGCAGAGAAAAAAAGATTAATAGACTGACAAATGGTTGGTAGAATATCTGCCACCATGCTGTAAAGAACTAAACCTGCTATTGTGCTGTTGGCTTTTCCCATTAAAATTATAAAGCTCACATACCTAGATTTTATAGGATTGAATTTGTTGTCCCCAAACCTAACTTTTTGTAATTATTCATTGAATACTTTCTTAAAAAAATTGTGGCAAGTTGATTTACTAATATTGTAGTTATCTATAAATGCAAAGAAATTAAGAATGTTAGATACATCACCAGTGAAGGTCAAATGCTATTATCCATAAGATATAGAACAGTGTTTTCTGATGAATTAGAGGGAAGTGTGATAAAGTGGCACTTTTGAAGGCCTTCCTGGCATTCAAAATCTCTTGAGAGTTTGTAAACAACAACCAATTTAAAAAATGAGACAGCAGAGAAGTATTGCCAGCTTTCTACCATTTATGATATTCTCTCACTCCACTCCAAAACAGCACCCATCTGAAACACAGTCAACAGTAGATAGCTGAGAAACAGAAGTACCCTCCGGCTGCGTGGGTGAACACAGAAGCTTTGTATATCCCCAAAAGAAAAGATTTGCAGCTTCTCACTGTGTGACACAGCACTGCTGACCAGCCTTGAAACATCCTGAGATGTGTTTAGAGTGTTTAAGCAACTTTAAACTACATCGATTTTCCATCTATCTGAATTTATATATTTGAACAGAATAAAACACATTAGCCAGAAAAGGAATACAAAAGAAGCCCAAAGAAGTAATCCTTTTAAAATATAAATATATATAGATGTATACACAAAAATCTGTGACATTATACCAGCAAGTTTATGTAATTCTTCCCCTAATATAATAGACTCTAATAGAGAAAAAAAATCAAAGTATCTGTGATTTAAGGACATGACTTGTCAGTCACTCAAACACACTGCTCACAGGATACTACTAAAATCATTAGTACAGACACAGTATTTTACACCCAATTCAGACATCATGCATTGAGATAATTATAACACCAGGAATCTAGCCTTGTAACACTGCAATCCTGATATTTTCTGCTTTGGATACCTGAAGTCAGTTTTACACTGTAGTACGAGCTGTGGGTAGTAGCTATACATGACCAAACAGACATGTTTAGTATAAAAATGATAGAGGAATATATGCTTTATTTATTTTCCTTTTGTAGACTTTTTGTTGAAAACTGCAATCAGCCATTACAAAGCTTTCCAAGTATCATAAAGAAAACTATCTTCTAAAAAAGCAAGTAAATTTCAAACACTACACTGACATGTTGCGTGCTTCATCAAGGGGAAAAAAAATCAAAGGGGGCTCGGAGTAATTAAGTATTGCAGCAATTGATTTTCTCATTAAAATAACTATTTACTTTTAATGTAATTTCATTTATCTTCCTGTGCTCATTCCAACAACAAAGAAAGTAACTTTCACCTCTCATTACAAAGTTTGCTGGGTACTCCAGGCAGGGCAAAGAAACGAAATGTGTCTGCAGAATTAGCAGAAAAGAAACATGCATCTCAAAGAAGCATGTTCAGTCCATTAGAGGTGGATGGTGAATGACACTTTCTACTGTAGGACTGTGGCTGAATAAGCTACAAGACATGTCCTTGTAGGTTCTATTATACTGGAAACTGCACATTCGTATGTAATCAAGACCATCAACATTAGCAGGAAATGTTGTATGTCTGGAAATTTCAGTGTGGAGAAAATGATTGAAAGAACAAGAATGCTGAACTACTCTTCCTGTTCTACGTGGTTCACTTTATGGAGCAAAGATAAACTCCACTGAAAGAGGCTCCACAGGAAGGTCTATTGCTAGCATAGTCCATATTGATACTGTGCTACACATGAAGACTTTTTATGCAGTGCTTACTTTTCATTAAGAGAAAATAACAAGGGTCACACAAGCAACAGGGTACAATCAGGGAGTACATTTATGCTCAACCTTAACAGTTCAGCCTACTCTTAAATCATCTTCTGGCACTGTAGTCAAAGTTAGGAGTATGTACCTTGACTTTCCAGCCTTTCCAGGGGGAGAGCTCAGACTTACTTCAGTTTAACAGAGGTTGTGAAATAGTGAAATAGGGCCTCCTTAGTCTCAGGAGTCTGGATTAACCATAACCTCTTCTTGTCTAATCCAACCAACAACTAAAGAGTCACATAAGGTGATAAAAATTAGAGCAACAGCTAGAAGTCTGACTTGATGGCAGTGAGCTTGGAAGACCACCTCTGAGGGTTGGCTCTACCAAAGAACTGGAATTTGATCTGGTTTGGCTGGGGTTATGAGTTTAAATATATTCTTTGGGCCTCCTATCCTTTTACAAAGACATGGCAAAACATGACAACATCTGTAAGAGTTGAATAATTTAGCAGACTGGTAACATCACATAGAATATTTCACCTCTGCATTGTTGCCATAAACTGTTAGATAGTTCTGACAGAAAGTTTTGCAGTTTCTAAGGACGAAAAAGATATCTCTGTGCAAAGATTTAAATGTTTGGATTTTTTTCTATTCGCTCTAAAAAGCTACCACATCAGATGACCACTCAGGAGTTTTTCTCAAGAATTAACAGAGCATTTATCTGAATTTTTAATTAATTTTTACTAAAGTCCACTGGGTCTGCAATTTTTTACCAAGATCTAATCAACAAAAAGGAATTTACCAGCTTTAGTTTTGCCATACAATCCAGACTGCATACTGCCGTGATGGCTGCCATCATAACTATGGCTGGTCCTCAAGAAAACGATGAGAAACACAGAATTCCTTGCAAGAATGTGGGGCATATCACCTATCTTGAATTAAATCCAAGAAAAATTTAGACCTATGTTTACCATTTTAGATAATTATTCCATGTCACAAAAATAGGCATGCAATGCAACCCAGAAGCTCATGCACCTCAAGTACAAGGATGGTGCATCACATTGCAGACTCTACAATCAAATATCCATTCACTTAAAAAATTACATATTTTAAGGAAGTGCCAAAGTGAGGAGTCTTCAGTACTGAAATATGAGCAAATAAAAATGATTGACAGAAACAAATACAAGCAATCGAGATTTTACTATCATACACTATACTACAAAGATGTCCAATATCAAACCAAAAATTACTTCTGATAGATAATAAAAAAACCTAATTTGTAAAGGTTCAAACGTAAGTCATTAAAAAATTACATTGTGAGGGCTAGATCATGTAATAGATGTTCAGAACTTACAATATGTAGTGTGCCCTCCTCAGCCAATTAAATTAATCATCACTCAGTACTCTGCTGTATTAGGTACTTCTAATGAACTTCTAAAGTTTATGCAAGCATTATAGCTAGATCCCACCCCACAAAATGCTTGTGGTAAAATAAGAATCTTTTAGGAACCAAGTTTTTGTTCAGTTATATCTAACTAACTGAACAATGACAAATTAATTTTTTACCTCTGAAAGCAGGTTTTTTGTTTCTTTTTTTTTTCAGCTTAGAATAAGTGTTAGTCCATGGCTTGAAAAAATATTGCACCAATATTGAATTAAATTTTGAGAAATGAAGAGGAGACCACATATCTAGCATTATTAAAAACTGTTTACTTTTCCAGAAAGTATTGCAGAAACAGATAAATAGAGAAAAGGGATAAAGATACAAGATAAGAAGCAATATAATATTTTTAGGGAACTTGTTTTTCAAAGTGTTTTATGAAGAATGAAACCAAGAGGAAGTTGGAAAAAAATCATAGGCAGAGCTTTAAGCAGGCTTTTTGCCTCCTAAGAAACAAGCTTGTGGAAAAGAGGGAGGTGCCTTTTTTTTTTTTTTTTTATTACAGCTGCCTCACCATTGCAGGTTTTCCCAAGTCCTTACAACTCTAATTAAAATGTGGTAATTGGTTATGTTACCTCAATTACCATGATGCATGGACATTGATGCAAAGCTACACCAATTGAATCCCTTGGGTGTTATACCCCACGGCCATCCCATTTATTGAGGCCTTATTATTTTCAATTATGTGGCTGGATATACAGCATACTTTCAAGGCAATACAGGTGGGGGTTTTGCTGGACATACAGTGCAGTGTACATAGGCGATGACTCAGGAGAACAAGAGAAATAAAAATATTGCGTTTTGTTCATGAAGCATAGTAGTGAGCTTAGTGATCAGACAAATAAGTACTTCAGGCATTTTCAGGGAAATGTGAGAATTAAAGCACCTTAACCCAAATTGCCTTAGCTCAAAATCTCCATTTTAAAATCATGATTAATACTGCCCCTTCAATAATTAGTGCTCTCTGTTGAATAAGAAAGGAGAGCGTCTGCTCCATAAAACAGATACGATTCTCATTCAATCAATGAGCAGTCTGGAGCAAAAGCAGTTTCTCCAGTCACCAAAAGGGCAGGAATGTTGAATTGCAACTTAAGAAATAAAATCCAGAGATTTGCTCTCTCTCAGCCATGGCAGTGCAAGAGTTTTATATGCTCCAGTATTGGTAAAGCAGTCCCAGAAAAGTGAATTTCCATGGTAACCTCATTGTAGCTTTCTATACAGAGACATATCTGACCTGGGCAGGACATCCCCAAACTGTGTACCTGGTGGAATAATCAGCTAAGGCTAAACACACAACTTGCACTGTGTATACCACTGGCTGAGCAAGGATCAAAAAAATTTACAGAAAACCACCTACATATTCTCACTTTGACTGTTGTAAATTTGCAGGCATGACCATGACTGAGTCTGTCCCAAATTCTTTTTTAATTGCCCAGTCTTTCAAGTAGACTAGACCTGCTAACAGAAAGTGCATAGTGAGGTAAGGCCTCTCCAGCTGTTGAGCTGGAATTTTAGATTGCAATTTTGGGTTTAGTTGACTGAAGATTGTAGTTATTGCTGTTGCAATTGCCAGACAGACTTCTTTTTCTTTTGAGATGATTGCCAGCAGGGTCTTGTTAGGCAAACAATAAGGCATCTGTGTAATTCTGAAGGTAAAATTTAGGTGACATATAACATCATATCAGCAAACTATGGGATGATAACAGATGAGGAAAGTAAAAACCTCCTTCACTAAAATAGATTAGGACTGTTTCCAGTAACAGACAAGTGTCCTACTGTTTTTTAAAAGTAATATTTTTTTCATTGTATGAATACTTCAATCTTTAAAGCTAGATTAACCTACTGAATCTAACCCCATTTCATCCTTCTGGAGTGATTCTTACTGATAATTTCACATTCTAGTCATAACTTTCCGTTTATGAGAAGGACATCTTTTACCAGACTTTAGGTGCTTGTAGTGCATGTTAATATCTTCTTGTTATTCGCAAACCTATGGTGCCCGTTATTCCAAAAGTTGAGTAGAAGTAAACATTGCTGAAAACCATCAATGAAGAAAAAAAATTTAAAAGAAACCTAAAAGCCTTCTATGGTTCAATTCCAGCATACCTTTGTAATTCTATAAGTGACCCAGATAAGTGACTGAATGTAACAAGGGCAGATCATGACAAAAGAAGATCACAGTACACAAATTAGGAAGACAGTAGAAGATGTAAGTGACTCTTGTACTTATATGAGGCAATATAATAATTTGGGTTATCTTATGTCAGCAAGTCAGATGCCATGAATGAGTAAGATGCCACAAGGGTATAAAAACCATCTCATTTGTTTTCATAAATTACAGTAATTTCTGGGCAACAACAAATAAAGACCTGTTACCAAGGGATATTGATGATGTGCCAAGACTGGCACATCATCAAATACAGAAAGATAGGGAACCAGAAAAAAACAGTCCTGGTACCTACCCAAGAAATGACTACACAGGAACTGAGTGAAAAGGAAGGTTAGAACATGCCAAATCAGTCCAGGGAATACAAAGAAACCTGAATCCTGCAGTGGCTGAGGCATTTTTAAATGCTGAAAATACAGACAATTTTATCAACAGGAGAAACTTGTAGATACTGACATACTTCAAAGAATCATATTATTATAAACAAGCCTAGGATTGTAGAATCACAGAATGGTTTAGGTTGGAAGGGACCTTAAAGATCATCTAGTTCCAACCTCCCTGCCATGGGCAGTGACACCCTCCACTACATCAGGTTGCTCAAAGCCTCGTCCAGCTTGGCCTCCAGGAATGGGGCATCCACAACTTCTCTGGGCAACCTGTTCCAGTGTATCACCACCCTCTCCATGAAGAATTTCTTCCTGATAACTAATCTAAACCTTCCCACTTTCGATTTAAACCTGTTGCCCCTTGTCCTGTCACTACAGGTCTTTGTAAAAAGTCCCCCTCCAGCTTTCTTGTAGGTCCCCTTCAGGTAGTGGAAGGCTGCAATAAGGTCATCCTGCAGCCTTCTCCAGGCTGAACAAACCCAATTCTCTAGCCTTTCTTCACAGGAGAGGTGCTTCAGCCCTCTGATCATCTTTGTGACCCTCCTCTGGACTCGCTCCAAGTGGTCAATATCCTTCTTATGTTGAGGGCTCCACAGCTGGACACAGTACTCCAGGTGGGGTCTCATGAGAGCAGAGTAAAAGGGGACAATCATATCCCTTGATCTCCTGGCTATGCTTCTCTGGATACAGCCCAGGATACGATTGGCTTTCTGGGCTGCCAGTGCACACTTCCAGCTTCTGTTCAGCTTTTCATCCACCAGTACTCCCAAGTCCTTCTCCTCAGAGCTGCTGTCTATCCACTCTCCACCCAGCCTGTACTTGTGCTTGGGATTGCCCCAACCCAGGTGCAGGACCTTGCACTTGGCCTTGTTGAACTTCATGACGTTAGCACAGGCCCACCTCTCCAGCCTGTCAAGGTCCCCCTGGATGGCATCCCTTCCCTCCAGCATGTCTATCGTTGCACACAGCTTGGTGTAATCGGCAAACTTGCTGAGGGTGCACTCCATCCCATCATTCATTTTGCTGACACAGATGTTAAACAGCACTGGTCCCAACACCAACCCCTGAGGAACACCACTTATCACTGGTCTCCACTCAGACATTGAACAGTTGACCACCACTCTCTGAGTGTGATCATCCATCCAGTTTTTAATCCACTGAGCAGTCCATCTGTCACATCCCTGCCTCTTCAATTCAGAGACAAAGATATTGTGTGGAACAGTGTCGAATTCTTTGCTCAAGTCCCAGTAGATGACATCGGTTGCCCATCTTTTATCCATCAAGGTCATTACCCCATCATAGAAGGCCACTAGATTCATCAGGCATGATCTGCCCTTGGTGAAGCCATGTTGGCTGTCACCAATCACCTCCTCATTCTCCATGTGCCTCAGCATGGTTTCCAGGAGGATCTGCTCCATGATCTTGCTAGGCACAGAGGTGAGATGGACTGACCTGTAGTTCCCTGCATCCCCCTTTTTTCCCTGTTAATGAAGAGGGTTATGTTTCCCCTTTTCCAGTCAGTGGGAACTTCATCAGACTGCCACAACTTCTTGAATATGATGGACAGAGGTTTTGCAACCTCATCCGCGAGTTTTCTCAGGACCTGACACTGTATTTCATCAGGTCCCATGGACTTGTGCAACATTAAGTTCCTTAAGTGCTCCTAATCCTCTCTAACCATGGGTGGCTCTCCATTCTCCCAATCCCTGCCCTTGTCTTCCATGACTCTGGGGGTATGGCTTGTGCCCTTGCCAGTGAAGACTGAGGCAAAAAAAGCATTGAGCACCTCGGCCATCTTGATGTCCTGGGAAGCCAGCTCTCCCATTTTCTTCTGTAGAGGGCCCATATTTTCTCTGATCTTCCTTTTATCACCTGTGTACCTACAGAATCCCTTCTTGTTGCCCTTGAGGGCATGAGAGGATGAGAGTTTCCAAACTCAAACAGTCCACAGTGAAAATCAGATGAGCAATGTGATTGCTATAAATGGCTGCTGTTTCTCAGCAGAAAGAATGGTACACCCCTGTCCTAGTCCCAGGCAGTGATGAGCTGCTCTCCCAGGGCCAGCCTATAAGATTTTGCTTCACTCCATAATACATCAAGCTGAGTGGTTGGTATCACCCCAGTACCAGCGGAACTGGGAGCCGGTGGGGTAGGGAGGGGAAGTTTGCAAGGTGCACAGTTTTTGCAAGGTGGGCATGACCCAGAAGGTGTGTGCGGTTCGGCTTGTGGGTTCCAGCCAGCAGCAAAACGTGGTCTTTGTTCAGACCTTGTGGTGGGTGATTAGCACAGAAGGAGTCTCATTTGTCAGGGAGATGGGTTGGAAGGTATTTTTTTTTCTCCCTGCTTTCAGCTCCTGGGTTTTTTTCTCCCTCCATTTTGTTTTATTTTCTTTCTCGAGGTTTTTGGATTTATTTTTCTGCCTTGCCTGGAACCTGGCTGTGTCTGTCCACGGGTGGTGAGATCCTGTATCATTTGTTCTATTTTTCTGTTCTTTTAATTACTTATTAGCAATAGCATTGTCAGTAACTCCATAAGTTTCATTTATATAATTAAATAGTTCTTATCTCAACTTTTACAAACCTCCCTCTGACCCTTCCTCACTGGGAGTACGGGGAGGTGTTTGTCGAGTAGAAGAGTGACTGGTGGTGCTTAATTGCCAGACAGGGCTAAACCATGGCAGTTCTTTTTGGCACCCAACATGGGGCTTGAGAGAGTTGAGAGAAGAAACAGATCACAGTGCGTGACAAGCCTGGGAAAACAATGTGATAGTGGCTGATCCAGGCACTGAGTTCGGGGCTTTCCAGGCTGCTGACAGAACAGCAGGATCTGCTACCTTATGTGTTACTGATTATGTTGACTTTTTATGTGAGAGCTGGGCTTAGGGCTTTGGTCAGGCTGTTCTGTGTGCTGCTGATGCTGGCAGGGATACTCTATCTGTACTTAATACTGTCAGCTCCCTGGTACATCGTGACTTATCTCCTGGAGGATTTCCACAATTACACCTCTCCCTCTTTCACCGCAGGGACACAGCCAATAGAGGAGAGGTTATTTGGTGCTGGGGTGGATGTGGGAAAATTTTTTCAATTTTTTCCCTCTCCTCTCGGTCCAATGGCAAAGGCATACGAGTATTTTGGAAATTTTTCATGGCATTGGGGTGACCTGTGGCGAGGGATCAGCTTGCTAGTAAATGTTCTAGTGGCTTTGGGTAAAGTTAAGGAAATGTTTGGAAACGCTGCCCATCCACTACCAGTGCCCAGGGCAGTCGCAGAATTTGTGCAGCCACCCGAGTCACTTTAATGCTCAAGGGGGCAGCACGGACCAGCACAGGTAACCCAAGCCCACGCAGCTGCAACCACAGCTGCAACCAAACCTACGTCCACACCTACGTTGGCCCCAGGTTCTGCATCACAGTCCACCACACCTGCATCACTGCCTCCAATGCCTGAATCATCACCCTCAATGCCTGCATCACCCTCCACCATGCCTGCATCAATGTCACCGCCTCCCACTACGGCCAGACTCTCTCCCACAGCAGCTTCACTTCCCCAGACTTTTGTGTGCTATTGCCAGGGTCAACTACTGTCAGTGGCTGCAGTTCAGAAAAGGAAATACACATGTAAATCAGCCCTCATAGTCAAGGATAAGAGGTAGCAGGGACATCCCGGGTGACAGAAACAAATAATAAGGGGATGGGAGCTAGGCCGTCTCAAGAGTCAGAGATGGAGGATGAAGCCATTGTGACCACACAGTCTTTATCCCTGAGGGAGCTACAGGACATCCATAGACACTTCAGCTGCTGCCCAGCTGAACATATGACCTGGCTGCTCTGCTGCTGGGATAATGGAGCCAGTAGTATGGAGCTGGAGGGGAGAGAAGCTAAAAAGCTGGGATCACTTGCCGGAGAAGGAGGCACTGATAAAGCAATTGGATGTAGGCCACAAAACATCAGCCTCTGGAAACGACTCCTAACCCGTGTGAAGAAGAGGTAACCTTTTAGAGATAGTGTGCCACAACAGCTACACAGATGGACTAGCATGGAGAAAAGCAGCCAGTATCTAAGAGAACTAGCGGTGCTGGAGATTGTTTACCGAGACCCAAACAACCCAGGAGCATCTACTGACCCAGAAGAAGTTTACTACACTAGACCCATGTGGCAAAAGTTGATATGTGGAGTGCACCACCCTCATATTCTAGCGTGCTCTCAGTAATAACTTAGAGAGAGGATGAGGCACCAACTGTAGATGAGACGATTCGCCGATTCCGAGAGTATGAGCAAAATCTCTCCTCCCCCATACAGGCTTATGTCTCAGCTGTGGAGAGACTGTCTCAGGAGTTTAAGTAACTTCATGAGTAGATGTTCTGCTCCCCAACTCCATAGGCCAGTGTCTTGGCTATCAAAAGCAAGTGCTCCTCTCCTCCAAGAAGGGAATACAACAGGTATCCCTCATGGGGTACCCTGTGGTTTTATCTGAGAGACCATAGCCAGTACATGAGGAAGTGGGATGAAAAACCTGCCTCTCTCCTGGAGGAAGGAGTAAGTGAACTGAAAGGAAAAAGATCTACTAGTGGGGACTCTGCCAGAAAAGTTGCTGCTCTCGTATCTAAACGGGATGAACAATTTGACATGGCTTTTCTCCAGAACATGAGTGAGGCAC
>NW_010240376.1:17056-22360 GCF_000690775.1 Eurypyga helias | reverse complement strand
CCAGCCACTGGTCCCCAAGCCCGTAGGGCTGCAGGGGGTTGTCATGTACCTCCGCTCAAAATAAATACATCAATTTTAACAAAATCTGATGCAAATCAACCAATTGTCCAGGGGAAAAAAAAAAAAGCTCAAAATGGTTTCTTGAAATAAAAAGAAAAGAAAAAATTAAAAAAGAAATCCTCACACAAAATCCCAACCCTCCATTCGAGGCATGTTATGTATTTTTTCTTTTCTTTTAAATAAGGATCCATATCCAAAGTGTTCCTGGAAAAGGAGATCTGAGCTTTATTATGTCTAGATTCAAGACAACTATTAGACTGACAAGCACAAACCTCAGCTCCAACACTCATCTCCCTGTATTTTTCATGCTCTTCTCTCTCCAATATTGTTTTCCCTTTTCTTACAACAGTATTTTCTCTTTTCTGTTTTTCCTTCCCCTCGACCATGACATCTCATCCCCTTACCACGTTTAGCACACCTACTTTGTTTTGTTAATATTGTTTGCTTTTGTTTTGTTTACATTCACGACCTGTCTCTAAGCACTTGAAGACTGCAGGTGACCAGTAGCTAACAGAGCAACCTAATGGGCAGCCTCAAAGTGGTAACAAGCCTGGCTCCCTCCCCCATCAGCTGTTGGAAAAAGGCACTGACTATGCCTTCCTAATGAATTCCTGCTCTGAATTTTGCTGAAGGACCCCATCTTTTCAAACTAACCAGCTAGCTGGCAATCTGATAAGAGGCCAGCTAGCTACTGATAAAAACATAATTTCCTTTTCCTCCTTCTCAATAAAGCCACAAGCAATGGAAGACTCAGTGGGCTACTCTCAGACCCCTCACCAGCCAAAACACCTGAGGGAGCTACGTGCAGCGACAGTATCCAGGTCAAGAGAGCGAGGAGCGATTCGGCCTGCCCGCTACCTGGGACCAGCTGACACCAGCACACTGGCGAGGAATAAAGGTGGGTAAGACTCCTGAATCAGATGTCATGGGATGTGGTGTGAGTACAGGCCAGCATTATCCTTCTGTGTGTGCGGAGCCAAAAAGTCACTGTGGAAGTTAACCAACTAGGCCTTCACTCACTTGCCTTCGAAACTTGCATCTTAAAATACATCAAGGGATAACCTATAAGCAAGCCAGGATGCACTCCTTTCACACTGGTTCTCTACTGGACTGAGAAGGGACGTTCTTGAAAGTCTCTGCAGCAGGCAGTGCAGCACACCAAAAACACTGGAGCTGAAGGCCTTACCTTTTTCTTGGTTTTAATAACTATTAAAAAAAAAAAAAAAATCACCTCCCTGTGCTTCCCTCGTTCCCACTTCTGCCCACGAACAAAGACCTTGCTCACCTGCAAACAGTTTTACAAAAAACTTTACACCAGTTAAACTCTTACCCTCTCCAGGTCCTGCCTCAAATGCATGAACATCCTCATGCGAGTATGAATGCTGTCTTCTTTCGGCTGCACCAAGCCATTCTCTTCATCCTCCTTGGGAGGAAACAATGGTTTGTTAAAGTTACTTTTTCGCTTTAATTTCCAGTAATTGTAGATGAAATCTACAGCAAGTTTAGGAAGGCCCAGTTCTGCTGCAACATCTTCCACTTTAACCAGTGAGTAAAACTCTTCTTCCAGCTCTCGGAGTTTCTGGGCTCGCAAACTGGTTTTCTCGCTCTCTGTCTGCTTCTGGTCTGGCACACTCTTGGGGTGCTCGTCAATATCAGGCAGCGAATTCTGTTTGTTCTTGCTGTGCTTCAGACAATACGACTTGAACTTGACCTCATCCCCATCATCCAGGATAGTCTTCATCTCCAAGCTATGCTCAAAGGCACAGGTGACATGAAAGGCAGTGATACAGCTTTTCACAGAGCACTACAGACAAAATAAGGCAAAAACACTCCATCACTAACAGTAGCAACAAACCAGAAAAAAAATCTTAATTATATGAAAGTCCATCCCTACAAAAACATATTTCCTAAGCACTCTTAAAAATACCTGCTGATCTCTTACAATTCTGTATCACCCACAATTTAGTATTTTCTCGTCTGCCAGCAGCGTTCAGAAGAACCTTTCTATCCACCTCTGACTCAACAGCGGCAGTCCTTACATAGCTCAGCCTTATTCAAGAGAAGGCAACTCAGACTAACTCCTACATCACTCGGCTGATGAATTAATTTAATAGCAAACAGCTATGAAGAAGTAGGCATCTGTCCAACGGTCAGCTGCACTGTAAAGAATCTCTGAACACATGAAGAGCCAAATGCAAAACCACAACTGCCCTTCTCAGGCAGACTCGAGAGTTACCAGAGGACAAATACGTACCTGAATGCAAGCACCAGTTTTCAGTTTGCATAAACTACACACTAGAGCCCATCGACTCGGTGGAATGTGAGACACCTTTGTGATTGGCTCCATCCTTTCTGGGCAAGCAATACTAACCTGTAAGCAAAAACAGCATGGAAAGCAGTTATCAAAGCAATAAAAACAAGCTCTCCTTTAACAGCAGCAGAAGAAATATGATCACACATTTATCTCACTCCGAGATCTCCATGTGCTCACGCTTAGCAAGGGACCTTAAAAGATCTCACAAGAAATCAACATTGTGGAATACTACTAATTTAACCTGGGGTCTGGAAGTTGCAATTCTTCAAAAGCCTTGAAGCACCTAGAGCATGCCTTGTTATGAACCAGTAGAGAGACTGCACTAAGTGACGCTCAGGTCTATTTCCCTTCCATTCTGTGCGTGGTTTTTTTTTCCTGTGCTGCTTTAGCAAGTCTAACTTTAAAAGTATCAAAATACAAGTGACTCAGAACAAGACGGGAAAACATACTCATACTTGCCTGAAAAGTTCCTTCTTTAAGATCCACTGGTCCACTACAATAAGTGCTTCTGCCAGCTCACGCTTCGATCTATCCGCAGGCAGGGAAAGCCTCGCTTCCCGGCTCTGAGCACTCACAACGCAAGAGGTGCTTCTCATACACCTCCCTAACTTCAGGCTGTGTCAAGCATAATTTCAGAAAGAACAGAGCAAACTTCTCTTACTGCAAAGCACGGTATATTCTCTTGTGCCAGTTTTCACATACTTAGTCTGGATGATCCATTTGTCTCTAGTAGACCAGATTATGGGCATTAATATTAAAAGATAGAAAAAAAATCAGATAAGCACAGGATGCCTTCTCCTATTCTTTGTCTATGCTATCGTCCACATGTCCATTGCAATAGAAACTTCTCAGCTGCCTGCTGTCCATACTGGAGACAAGGACCGTCCTCCATAATTTGGACACCTAAACAGACATAAATTATCTCCGCAGGCATCCCTGAGCCACTCCTGATACACAGGATTTATCCAAGGGCAGAACCAAACAGCTGGCCAGCTCTGAACCACCAACATGCAGACCTGGGCCAGTATGAGAATGGCACATGGCAGAAGATTTCAGCAAGATAACTGTTCTGTCCCAAGAACGCCAGTCTCCAAAAGCTGGGATTCTGATGGTAACACAGCACTTTTTGAATTTAGCAGTTATGTGCTTTGGAGGGCTCCCTGCCTGAAGCAGAACACAATGCTGATTCTCACTAGGAAGATCTCCACACCTTCTTTAAACTATTCACCTCAACAGGCCAGACCTCTACTTCCAGTGGTAGGGTAGGGACCTTTTTCCAAAGTGGTCAGATCTAAGATTTCAAAGAAAGGAGCTACCCAGGTCATGCTCTGTGGCACTGTGTGGCCAAAATAAAGCTGAATCCTTACAAAATCAGTTAAGCATGAGATTTGAATGGCAATTTTGTTTTTCCTAGAAAACTTGAAGAGCATTATGCTACAGTAGATTTCAGATTACCTCCATAAGGCTCTCTTAGGGAAATCAAGGTTATATGAATTGGTTTAGCACGTGATAATTAAACTATTGACTTAGGCCAGTAGCATAAGCTAAATTTCCTAACTTTCCTTTTGGAGCTCATCAAGTGATTGTTGATACTCATTTTAAAACCTGCTTAATCCCTGAGGAAGAAAGGCTTTGCTCTGGCAGAACTCTGTGAGGGAGATTTATCCAAAGACAGCGGTGCTAAGTTGATCAAGTTCTTCAACAGAGTATTTCTGCTACCCTCTCCTTATCACTGCATCACTCTAAGGATTTTTTTAAGTAGGTGGAAAAGACAGCTTTGCAAGAGATTACTTGGTTGATCATTTCCACATTTAAAAAAGTTGATCAGCAGTTCATGAATTAATGGCATAATAAGATTTGTTACAGTTATAGTCGTATATATGCAAGATTCTGTAATAGTACTTCACCCTCTGGTCCCCCAGCTGCAAGCCACTTGTTCTAGAATACACTGAGGTCAACCTGCTGCATGGCATTGCCAGAAGTCTTCGTTAGGAAGAGAGTAAGATGCTCCAGAGAGGGTCCAGGGTTTTACCAGACAAGAAGGAGAACAGGCAGGCAATGTGTGATGCCCTCATCAGGCAGAGGTGACAAACAATTTAACCTGTCGTGGCCTTCCTGTAAATTGGCGGACAAGTGATAAAGCTGTCCCTGAAATCCTTGACTGGTTCCACAACATCATGTCCAGCACTCTTAATCATCATCAAATGTAGCTTTTTGGCTTCCAAAAATGAAAGAGCCTTCCATCAACCTAGTGTCACCTTGCTCAAAACAGAGCTGGTTACAAGTTGCACCCAATCTTCAAGTGAATTCTTCTAGAGGCCGAGTAACATCAGTTTTCCACCATGCTTCCCAGCAGAAACAGGGAATTGACACAGACCTTCTCCCTTTTCCTCTCTGCCCTTTTTAATGCTCTCCCTGCTCATTTCCCAGAGGGGACCCATAAGGTCAGGAAATATTTATGCTGGAAGTACTGTCCATTCTGCTTGTAACGCTGCCTGTTTATATTACCCCACTCCGTAAAGGCACAAAGAGGCTCTCACAGAGTCAGGTGCGATTTATTTACACTGGCCTTGTGCCGCCTGCGTGTTTCTGGTATTCCAAGAGCGGAGTCAAGGCGAAGTCTGTTTGAACTTTGCTGCTCACGACAGATCCAGAGAATGGAGAGGCCAACCTTTTCATTCCCCAAAACCTCCCATCCCAAGGCAGAAATGATCCATCTGCTGTAACATGAAGCTGTTCACTCTTATCCTCGATCAGGTTACGTTCTGACTGCTGCACTCTGAAGAAGCTGAGTGGGAGAGAGTGAAGACAATGGGCTGCTGAAGCCCCTTCTCTGTGACTGTTACACACCTGAGCTGCCATCTCAGTTGTCACCCTGCTGTCCCCTGCCACCAGCAGCTGCAGGACTGCACAACGACCTGCGTCAGTGG
>NW_010240376.1:0-17025 GCF_000690775.1 Eurypyga helias | reverse complement strand
GGGGGCGTGAGCAAAAAAGCCACTCACAACAGCAGCTAAGGACAGCCAATTTGATACCCTTCCAGTTGTAGCAAGGAAAAATAACTTTCAGCTTCAGCTAACTCCACGCTGATTGAGGTAATGGGTTACCAAAGGCAGAGAAGGACCTTGAATTTCAAAATACTCAGTATAAGTTTTCTGGTCTCAGTGTTTCCCTTTTTGTTTTTTTGTAAAGAATGCCTTTTAAGAAAATATGAAGTAGAGTATACACTTACACCAAAAACCAATAAAGGCAGAATAATAAAAGGATATAAACCAACTACGAGAACACTTTGGAAGGTAAAAACGTCCAAACATCCCAATCACTCAAGTGAAGGTCAAGAAACCCTTTTGACAGCATTAGCTCACAAGGAAGGGAGGGAAGAAAAAGAAGTTTTACAACGGTGCTGAATGAGTTAATGAAGGGAAATACCTGGTGCAGCTGCCTGCAACAATGCTGGCCTATACTTGGTGACTCATGAAGTCCCCCTTTGAACCTTTTATCACAAGGCACAGGCAAGTTTATGGCCCTTTCCTCTCTGGATTCTGCCTTGCTCCATTTTATTACGGTTACAAGAAGAAACGGCAGTGACTTTATAATCCATCTGTTTCTTCTGGGGAAGTTCCAGTGCACTATCATCTCAGGAAGAAGAGAAACAGGTATGACAGTGCACGTTCTCCCCTAAAGTATGCGCCCCCTGGTCTTCAGACTCTGGGTCTTTCTTGTCCCCTGCTGCATGTGAGGCCACAGTGACTCTCCAGACAGGAACTGACCTGCCATTTCAGCAAAGATTCCCAAAAGCTCCCATCTTCTCTGGTAACTGAATTGTTTTACAAGTGATGGAGATAATGGATCCAAGAGGCACTTCCCACCTCTACAGGCAAGTGCCATCTCCCGGCTATGCCTGACACGCTTGGCACTGGTGTGGAGGGGAGGATGTGCCCGAGGACTGGAGCCACCGAATGGTCTGTGGGAGCAGATGGATTTGAGCTCTCCCAGCTGGGTGCTCCCCCAGCAGCTTCTCTCCCTCAGCTGGAGTGAGGTGGGCAGGAAGGCAGCATGTGCTCCCTGCCACCACCTGCTTCCCAAACCTGCCAGTTCCTCTTCTCCTGAGGAGAGCATCAAGGCAACCACAGTCAGAGAGGATCTCTTAGGAAAACCATTCTGCTCAGAGCCAGGAATGCTTCCAGCCAAGACACCTTGTAAGTACAGGAGGAAGAGTCCAGGCATTTTTTTTTTTAAATTAATTTTAAAATAAATATTTTGAGTCTTTTTCTCAAGTCCTCTCTCCTTAAGGGTGGAAGAGATGCCAGGAACTACAAGCAGGCCTGAAAGAAAAGTGCAACTGCAAAGATAACCTCCTTGAAAAACAGATATATGTCTGAGACGGAGCTAGGAATGGCACATTGCATGTGGCTGCTAGGTTCAAAAAAATACCCAGAATCTTAAAATCTTCCTCAAAGTTTTGCCTCAAAGTTTTGCCTCAAGTGAGACCTGCCTGAGCTTGGGAGCAGAAGGTTCAGAAAATAAGGCCTCCATCCCCCTGATGTCATAGTGCTGACAAATCTGGCTACTGCCTCGCAGTAAACTGCCCACTGTAATGGATCTGTGGATCATACCAGAAAGAAACCAGAAATATTCCAAGTACAACATTAAACACTACCCTTACCTATACAGAAGTGAATATTTCAATGTACAGAACTATAATGTGATGCTAAATTCGATTCAAAATAGAGGAAGAAGTGTAAAGCTTCATTATTACACTTTCCGTATATGTATGCACAGATATACCAAAAAAGCTTTTATTTAACACAGAAGATAAAAAGCTTCTCTCCCCACTGTTCGGAAAAAATTTAGTTCAAAAAACCCCTTCACTACAAATTTTAGAATCCACCCTTCACAAATAATGCAACGAGGGGAGTTGTTTGTTTTTTTTAAAAACGTGGATGTATGCATGCAAATTATACACTTAACTGAGCACATAAACGATCAGAAAGTGAAGAGGAACAACGAAGATGCAGCTGTACGGTGAACACTAGCTTACACCAGTAACCCCTTCTAGCAGGTCACTCAGATAACACAACGACACCAAGAAGCAATTGTTGAGTAAATGGAGGGGACAAAGTGATTAGTTAATGGAACATAAGCTGGACGCTTTCCCAGTCGTCACAGACTGTGCAGACTCATCAGAATGAAGTCTGGTATTAAGCCAGACAGATCCCTTAAATCATGAGAACATAAAACGGCAGGAGAGGGAACAAGGAGGAGGAGGAGGAGGACAGAGAAGAATCAACAATACAAAAGAAAGAGGCAGAAATTTTTCACCTCTGGAATCCAGAGAGCGCAGCTCACATGTGCCCACTTGGTCCCTGTCCTGGTAGCTTTCATGGCGCCTCCTCTTTTGGGACACAGGAGGCACTGAGGATGTATTCCCAGGACACAGGTGCGACACAGCCAGCTCCCTTCGGGTACTTTTAAGATTCCATAGCATGCCTTGGAGGGAAACGGGTATTGAGAACATTGCGCTGACACGATTTCACACACAAGCATTAATATTCACATGGACCAAAGCTTTCAAACACTAAAGGCACAGTTGGGCCTTTATTTAGTCCTTCACGAATTTCTTTACCTTAAAACAGCGTCAAGCCACTGAAGAGCAGAACAGTCTCTAAAGCAAAGTATTTTTATGCCAGTTTCTTCTTAAAATGTGTGCTGGTACTACTTGTTCATAGTGTAAAACACACCCATTGTGACTGCACACCACCACAGAGTATGGTTCTTAACTGGTGTTAAGAGCCTTCAGCTTTGCTTTTAGTGACTTTAAATTTCTGAAGCAAAACGCATTTCCTTAAATTAGCTTCTGCATCTAATCCTTTTCAAAAGTCACAATTTCCTACCACTAATAACATTACACTCTGACATAATGCTATTTAGATGTGAAGGGATGTGGATTGTTTAGGCTGAAGACCGTTTCCTGCAACATTAAACTGCCTTTGTGGTTACAGTTCTGTGAATTGTTACTTTAAATATTTACATGATAGCGCAACAAAAATGACGGCATATACTGAAATTATGAAGGGCTGGGTTTTATGCCCGAGTACTGCACTTAACCCCTCAGAAAATGAGAAATTTCTTAAATTTAGCTAGGTTTGAGAATTAAAAACAAAAAGGAAAAAGAAAAGAAACGGAATTGTCTGCTTTCTGATTCCAACTCCTAGCAGTTCCTACTGGCTAACCACCCGTGTATCTAGATACATCCCACTGTCCATACCCACACACATACTCAAGCCGAGTGTATCCCAAACCACCGCCTGCCACTGAGGTCTAGCTCCACTCAGCTGCTCCAAATCAAAGCTTTATCAGAAGGGTGGCTTTCAGAGGAAATCCCACCGTTCCTAACACCGTCTCTGGGAACGGGAACACTGAAAGCCTCAACAGAACAAGACCATTAGCTGTGACCAGTCTTTCAGATTCAAATCTAGTATAAAATCCCCACAACTGCCTTCCCGGCCTCCCGACTGCGATCTCAGTGTTTGATATGAAGTGATGTCATAAACCACTGCAAACGTATGTCAGGTCTAGGGAGACGGGGGCTTTCCCGAGTTAAATCCTGCATCATGGAAATACCAACACATACTGACCTGAACGCTATTTTGATGTGACTACTGCTGTAAAAACTCAACAGGGGGAGCTGTAATCTAAATTTTACAAGTTGTTGATCCCGCCCCCCCCCCTCCCCCCCATGTGGCACATTGCCACCAGCATTCTTTCTATTACTAGTGCAGAAGAGCTGTTACACCTAAGATCACATTTAGGTGGTTGGAAACAGACTGAAACTATACGCCAATTTAATCCAACTAATGAGTGGAGGAGGCCTAGATTACTAGGTAAACCAGTAATTTTACAATGTGTTTGAGCTGGCATGAGAGGGCACCGTGAAGGAGAAAAATCTCTCACACGCCTCTTCCCCCACCCTCCATTCCAAACTGTGATGACAAACAGACCTGAGGCTACGTGGTGAACCAGGGCCAATCCAGATTAAAAAGAGAATGATCTTTTGTTGTTGTCCTTAGGATTAGCTCTAGCCCAGACATGCTGCCCAGCTTGTTCCGGGCAGGTCCAGCACGGGGAAGGGTGAAGAGGAAGGCGGCCATCAGCTCAAGCCTAGCTGTCAGCAGGCAATCACGAGCCTCTGACTGCAAATTCATCATGACTTTTGAACAGGCAGGAGGAGGGGCCGAAACAGGCGGCCCAGCTGCTGGCCGTATTCCTGTCACTGGCTGCGTTACTGGCACTCCAGGCTCAGGGAAGTGGCCAGGCTGGAAGCCAGCCCACTGCCAGAAGGGAGATGACAGGTCCTCTTTCAGCCAGATACGTTTTCTGAGCATTACTTGTAGCCAGTACAAAAATACATTTTTAAAAAAACTTCTTAGTCTCTTTTCAACTGATAATAAAAACCCTTCCAGAACTGGACACACAGAAACCACAAGATTCACATCCCAGTTTGGATTATAAGGATACCTCTGCTTGACTATGCTGAGCTCAGTCAGTGTGAAGTCTTGGCTACACCTGAAATGCTACAAACATGAGCGACGTTCAGACTGAGGGCACAGCTATTGCAGGTGTTCACGCCTCCTAAAAAAGATCAGCCTGTTAAAGCGCCTACATGTGGTTTCAGACGGCTAAATCTGGACAGCCCACATCTGGCCAATTAGCTAGTCAGTTAAGGAGGAAAACCCCCAGTTCTGAAACACATGATCTTTAGATTCTTCACACGTAGGGCATGCCAGCATTTCCTGCCCTGTTTATCTTCAAAAGCAGGTTTAATAATAGGGGAAAAACTGTTTACAGTTACAGAGGAAGCACTTGCAAGAACACACTGCATGTTCCTATTTCTTGTACTGTAACTGTCAGATTATGGAAACTTAACCTCGCATCGTACCACCCGTCATACCTAGAAAATCACAAGGCCCTCCGGTTAACACTTGGTACTAGCCCAAATCCCACACTTGCCAAGGTAAACTACGGCCACAGGACAGCGCCAGCATTTCTGCAGGCACTCACCTGATGGACGCAGATATTACACTTGTCACAAAACACCATGTCATTCCCATCTTCACTGTCAGGGGACCGGCACACATCGCAGATGACGTCTTCATCGTATTCGATACCCAATCCTTCTTCAGTCTCAATAGCGTGATTCATGTTCTCATGACAGTGCCGTTCCAGCACTTCAATTGTCTTTTCCATTGTGTTTTCATCCAGGGGGCCGCATCCTGCAACAAAGAATAGGGAAGAGGAATTAGAGGACAGTCAGATGCCTCTGACTGAGTCCAAGATGGCAGAAGAGAGAAGGACAACTTGTAGCAACCAAAGGAGTGGACACAGAGCCTTCCCTCCCATCATACATACTAATAATAAAAATAACTTAAAAATATACCCTTTTTCACTCACTGGCTAACTGTAACATTATCTTACAAACACGAGTAGAACTACTACTGGAGTACAAGTTTAAGTGGTGCATAAAACACGAGACTGCACCTTGAAGAAAACACTGCAGCATAAAAATTACACACAGCTGTTTCAGTAACTGCTAGCTGCTCCCATACAATCCTCCCTCCACCTCCATCCCTTTAGGAAACACTAATGACAGCCAAAACCACACACAACATTCTTTCAAAATTACACACAATATTCTTCTGAAGACTAACGTCTTAGGAAAAAAACACTTGTCAGAACACTTCCGATCTTACAGAGATACAGCGGTTGCCACCACCCAGTACATTACTTGAGTGATCAGCACAGATACGAAAAGTGCTTCTATTGTTTTGTTGGGGTTTTAAATAAAACAGTAGATAAATACACTGTTGGCAATCCATACCGCTGCTCACTTGAGCACTACACACACTGTGTACACTACCAGTAATCAAACTGAGCGTAAAGCAGAACCACTTAAAAAGGATTTACGAGGAGACGCCCTCGGCTTGCAGCTTCAGGACATAGGGTGTGTAAGAAACCCTACCACGTTCGCAGCTACAAGAAATCTCCACATGGCATCTCCTCAAAATTCTCAGTCAAAAATGCTGCTGCCAACAGTGAACGGTGTACTCAGACCTTCAAGGGTGGGATATTGACGTAACATTCGTATCAGAAGCTAACATTTTAACTGTTGGGCCATGCCGGAGAACACAGCTACTAATGTGGATTCCTTCTTGCAGACGATAAATAAGGAGACGGAGAAGATGAAAAGGACTGCCGACAGAAAGCACCTTCTGCTATTAACCTGTTCTCTCTGATGCCTGGATATTGTCTCATTCTCTGAATTAAAAGAATTACAGAATCATTCTGGTGGGAAGGGGCCTTCAGAGGGCTCCAGCCTAAACCCTGGCTCCAAGCAGAGTCAACAGTGAATCCAGATCAAAGATTACATCTAGTCAGGTCTTGAAAATGCCCATGGATGGAGATCTACACCCAGACCAGCTCTGATTTTGCTAACAGCATCCCTGTATGCCTGAGAAGCTCGTCCTTGCTTCTACGTCCTGCATACATCCCTTGGCACTGGAGCCCAGTCATGAGTTCCCTCCTCCACCAAGCCAGTCTCCTGACACATCCTGAATGTCTGGGTGGTTCTTTCTTGTGCTTGAAGGAGACTGAAGAAGACGCCACTTCCTTTCCTCACTCCCCTCAGGATTCCAGTCACCTCTATTTCGTAGCTACTACAGCCAATGCCACCACCAATTACCGCTTCCCCAGAGGTTCTTCCTGGTTTGTGAACAGCAAATCCAGGAGATGCCAAATATCTACCTCTTTTGCCCACCTGTCCCTCCTAAAGGACCTGCAATCCTCCATGGAGGAATGGTGGCCACACAGGATATTCCACACAACTGTTATTCCAATGGTAATTCCACGATTATTCCCCCTAGCTCACCCCCCTCATAGCACTCAATACCCACAACTTGTATAGAAAAAAGAAAGTTTACTCAGCTGATTTTAAATGGGCTAACATGTGTGAAACTTCATTACTCACTTAGGAACCCAGCATGCAAGCTCCTCAGAACTCTGAATTTGTAGCAATTAAATGCTTTTTCCTACACAGAATTTTTAACTTTTGAAGTCCTAAAATTAAATCCACCTGGTGTGGGCTTTTTCTCTCTTGCCTCAGTCTGCAGAAGTTGCACGTGATTTTGGCTGTGAAAAGTTTTTAGGCACAACAGGTAAAACATGAACAGATCGAGCAAGTAATCATTTTAAGCATTTTTACCTCCTGTTTTTCTTAGCATTTCCATTCAATGCTCATTCAGTGATTTTTAAGAGATCTCACATGGCAGACTACAACTCAAACAGCAGAAATTAACTGCTGCTTTTAAAACTAGAATGTGTTGTGAAATTACCCATTTCTGTAAGCTCTTCATTTAGCTCCTGAAGCCAGAAGATGTCCATGTCATCCAAGTCATAGCGACACACAGATTCTGCCAGTTCCAAAATGTTGATGTAACCTGGTTCTGTGGGCTCTTGGCTGGAACAGTGGATGTATTTCCTGGGTCGAGTATACAGCACTTCTTTCACCTTTTCTGCTACAACCCTGGAGTGAAATAAAAAAAACCCCAACAAGTAAGAGAGAGAGAGTTACAGCTTTTTAAGACTCATCCTTGAAAGACATGAAATATTTGCTGCAAGTGTGAAGAAACCTAGCGTTTCACACATTTTAAACTAGCCGGTAAGCGTAGCCAGGCTAGGGAGACAGAATTCTGTAAATGTAATTTCTTCACACAGAATGTGCTATGGTCTGCTACGTATACAGAATCCTTTTTAAAATGTAAGCCTGTGCATATGATTTCCAATTTAACAAATGCTACCAGTGCGATGATGCAAGTGTTTTTGAAACCCACAGAAAGTATTATGCAAAACCCCCTACAATCTTTGTTCTATATTCTTCTTAAATGACAGAGGGAAATCTTGCCAACTGATTTCTTGAAGATACCAGCTTTTTCACGAAAGCTTAATTTATTCTACTGCGGTGTGTATGTGGAAGAAATGCTTGCTCCTCGTTTGGGATAAACAATCTACCCTTATTTTGTAAATGACATTTTATCCACGTTGCAAATGTATTATTTTGGTTATGTAAGAACCATTCTGATGCCAAGCATAAATGTAAAGGGGAGAAAACAGCTAAAAATCATCCAAGAAGCAAGGAGAAAAATATTGGTGTTTAAAATCTCACAATTATTTTAAAAGATAAAACTCGGCGTCTGACTGGTAAACTAGCTGATGGGAATGGAAAGGCTGACCTTAGCTAGATAAAGTCAATCCTTCTCCTAATTCAATGCAAGAGGCCCTGCATGTGAAAGGAAGCCAGGGAGATACTGAATGGAATGGTGCCATGCGTGAGCAGCTCTGCATGCTTTCTGGAGCTAACCCTCCACGGGACAAGGAGAAAAGAAAAGCTGTGGGAAATAGGACAAGAGGAGTAAAGAAGGAACAGGCAGAAGTCAAGCAGCATCCCACATAATTCTTAGTGGACAAAGTGGGTTGTCAATGTTAGCACAAACAATGTTCTGCCATTCTTCCTCCCCCTTCACCTTGCTCATTTTTTCCTCTCGTTCCCTTGTGAGCTTCTCTTTTCTCTCGTCCAGCCAAATCTATAGCAATTTTTTCCTCTAATGTAATACTGCTAGTATGAGATGCAATATATTTATTTTTAATAACTTGGTACTGACAACAGCCCCAGTGGAAATTAAATTATGCTGGCATCAGCGCTTCTGACCGGACAATTCATTTATCTTCGTCTCGAACACCACGCTAGCAATAACATTTCTATGTTGAAACACACTGTTTCCACCAGGAAGGGCTGCAGGACTACAGTGTTATGTTTTCCTAGTCTAAGCACAGTGTGAGAGAACAAAAGGTTGTTTGTCTATCTCCTGAAACTAAGATCACTAAAATTCTATAATGTTAAACAGCTATCTGTGGTGAGAGAAGGCAGAAGGGGTTAAAGCTTTGGTAACAATAACCAAAATTAAATTCTATGAATAAATGAGTAACTTTATTGGGCATCAGTAACTACTGCACGCCTACTGCTCTATACTGCCATGCTTTATGAGGAAGCCTTTCAAGTAACATGTGTAAGATCTGGGTTTATTTTTAATTTATTAAACTTGCCATACTCACATAAGAAAACAATTTTTGCTCCATACTGTGACTCAGGAGAAAAGTTCCCCTTTTTAAACTCACAACGTAGAAACTGTGTACAGACAGAACCAGATCTGGACTGAAGTGCCACAGAAATGTTTTCCAAACTAGTACTTGCTCGGTTTAAGAACATGTCTGAAGGCTGCTGCGCTGGAGGTTTAGATATAATAACACAGAAAAGCTGACTGCTTTTAGACACCCTATTTTTGAAAGACCATCTCCTCTTTAACTGGGTGTTTTGTGTATGTTGTCTGATGGCCATTACCTGAGAGAAGGCTGTGGAATAGTTTCTGGACTGGCTGGAACTTGAACCCCTTTCTCCCATTCTTGTTTCCATGTGTCCGCAAAGATATAATATTCATCAGGGTTGACATGGTGAGAATCTGGTAGTTTCATGGCACTAATGAGATCCTTGCGGAACACCTGCAAGAAACACAAGGGAAGAGTGGCTTGAGCAAGAGCATTGTGCTAAAGGAGGCGGTAGGTATTTTTCTTAATCTACACTGAAATAATGCATATACCTTGATTTTTATTTTTTTTTTTTAGAGTACCAACACACAAGTCAGTCTGAAATTACCTAGATTATTAACTCCCAGTGTATCAGGTGCAGTAGGACAGGAAGTTTGCACTAACTCAAAAACACACTGCTGCCCGAAGGCTAAACAGAAAGAAGGCGGCTGTTACAGACCAGGGAGAGGGGAAAGGACGCCTACAACTGATTTAAGACTCCTCACCGTATCACTTTCAAGCAGCTTATTTTACTTGCCAGCCTGTAGGCTTTACCCAGCTTAAATACAAGGCAGTATACCCTTTTCTTTCACTCAGTTCAGCTACTTTGAACTGTCATATTCCTCATGGGCTACGAACAGTTGCCATGGCAAAACTGATACATAGGCATTTGTTCATTTATTAAAACCACTTGAAATTTTACAGGTCAGGATCTCCAGGACCAAAGACGAACAGCTGCCTTGGCTGAACCACCAGACCTGTGCTGCTCTCTACCTGAGCCCCAGCGACGCAGGCACAGTGACACGATCCAGCCTCAGCATCCTTTAGCAAATCTGTATGATGAAACTTGCCACCATGAAACAAAGTGAACCCATCAGTGACAAACCTCCAGCCACAACATTCAACTCCTGGCCCAAGAGGGTTATGTTTTTTACGAGCATGCAACCGTGATTATCAGTCATCGACAGTGTCCATCAAATACAGGCACATACAATTTAAATAAAGGGCATATGCATCCTTTGTGGGTTCCCCCCCCCCGTTACACTGCACCAGTTTAACATTCATAAAAGCAAAAACGGTGACGGTGGCTTGGTGTTAGGGAGACATCACAACTAATTAACTCTATTATCATAACGAGAAATCAAATCCTCAAAGGGCAATAAAATGAAACGGAAAATATCCCTGCAATAAGCCGTGGCAGGTTGAACTCTCTTCTCACTAATTCAGTTTTATAGCCAGAAGAGTAATAAAGTAACTCGGAGCCAAATATCTTCATGTACCCTTTTCAATTTGACAGCACCAGACCGGTTATGCCTACTGCAAAAATTCTCAGCTGTTCCTGAAAATCATCAAGTAAACATTATTTAAAAAGGCTCTGTGCTAAAAACAGGTATTGCAATAGGCTGCCTGTGACCTGGAACACCGGTGTTCCTTCACGATGTCCTACAACCGCTCCTCACGTGGGCTGCCAGGAGAGCAAGCTGACCGAGGGAAATCAAAACCACAGACTCAAGGCTCTCTTATTTGCTACTGATGTGTTTGTTATCTGCTTTGGTTCAGCTCAGACTGTGTAAAACTCCTCAGGTACCTAACAGGCCGGTATTAAAATGTGAATGACAAGACTGAAAGCGTTAAGGCTGCCAGCATCCAATTTTTCCAAGCAGTATGTGTACGCACTAAAAATAAAACATAAAATTACTTATGCCACTTGAAAGGCATTTTTGTTTTCTGTGTTGCAGGTACACAGCCAGGATTATGAGAAATATCAACATGGCACAATTCTAAAGAACTCCAGAAGGAAAAAATAAGCCAATAAATGAGAAGTGCAATGACTGGTTTAATTATCAGAAAAGATACTGCTCAAACCTGATCTAAGTGCTTTACAAACTACCTTTTAAGCTACTGACAGAATACAGGAGTGCTTCACATTGAGCCCGCTATTTTTTAAACACTAGATGAAAAACGCTATTAAAAGGCATCAGTATTCTAAATACATTCCTTAGCAGCAAATTCATCTTCTGATCATCCATTATGTATGTGAACTGGATCATCTCTATTTTTAGAGCACAAATTCCCTGGAGCATGGATTTCTTGGTTTTTTTGACCACTGTACACTACTGACCACACCATCACCACACCACAATATTTAAGTTCCAAAACTTACAATAGAGGTACCGCTGAAGGTCAAAGATCTAACCAATATAAACGTAACAGTTAAAACCGTAAGGAACCCCCACACTCAACCTAGACTTCCTAAGAATTGCCTATTCGTACTTGAGGTAACAGTGCAATTGAGTATTTCCTGCAGACGCTTGGAAATCATTACAATCTCCCGCTCTCCCCATTCTTCATTTCTTCTCGTGTGATCAAGCAGGGTCTTCCAATAGTGAGGCACTCTCCGAGGACAACGTATGAGAACACTCTCTCTGGATTTCCTTTGTTGTGGAAGTAAATCAAAACACCCAGAGGGCCCAAAGAGAGTTTTCTGACAAATCAAGTGTATTTTACTTCCACAATCTGCCTCAAGGCTATGGACTAAGCCAAACCAACAAAGAGCGGACAGGCCTTGAGGATTTAGATCGCCAGCTTGTCCTCGTGGTTGTTTCTTTTTGGACACTTGTTTGAAAAACAACGCAGCGCCTTTACTAACTGTATCCGTAAGGCAACAGCTAGCCTGCTCCACAGCACACACTCTCCTCTTGGCAAGGACCACCTTCCCTTCCACAGTTAGCCCAGGCATTGCAGCTGGAAGTCCTCTTTCACTACCCTAAAGCAGTTCTATTTCTTACCATACATAAAACACAACACTTCAACTTTGTTTTAGTATCATCTGTAACATCATACATATTGAGAAGACCTGAAAAACGAGCACGCCTCACTAATAAGCATTCCCACCCGGACGCATCGCTCTTCGAGAGCGGGCTCAGCTAGTGCCAGGTGCCTTTACCACGACAGACAAGGGCCTCGCAGAGCTGAGCGACAACCGATGGCAGCTAGCAGAGCCAGGTCCCTGCACACAGAAGTGGGAAACTCCCCAGTGCCGTAAGCAGTCATGGAAGTTACTGTGCGACAGTGGGATTTAAAAAAACAACCAAACAACAAACCCAACGTTTTTAGCAACTGAAAGCATGAAAGAAGAGATGAGTTTCAGCCCTGCTTACGATGCAAGACTGCTTGGTCTGAACTTGCCATTTCCTTTTGCTGCCAGGAATTTTTAGTTTCCGCTGAAAACGGTGCAGCACTGAGTGAATAATGTCAATGAAAAAATGTGTTTGCTTATGTCCTTCTCTTCCTCCTCCATCTCCTCATCATAACAACAACAACAATCTTAAGCATTTTGTTGAGAAACTCCAATAATAATTTTATGCGTTAGAGCTGGAACTTAAATCTAGAAGGAGACCTTGGGTTTGGTCAAGATTAGCTTTTTGCTCTACAGTAAAAGTCTGCCTGCATTTGCTGAGGCAATGAGAACTTCTAGTCACCCCTGCAGAGAAGCACTGCTGTCTCTAAAGCCCTTAAAAGCTGAACTCTACAAAAATTCTTCAGGAATAAGGATTCTCTGCTCCCCCACGGCACTAACACACCAAGCAATAATGCTATCATGGAGCTGTGGAAAGAAAGAGATGGTTCGTATGTTTTATTTGTTTTTCAGACTTCTGAGTCCTATTTGGAAATTATGTTAGAAGAGCACGTCCAAGGAAAATTAACTTCTTAGAATCTGTTTGCAAATGCTTCACCAAAAGCTGTCTATGACTTTAACCCAAACTCCTTCTGGAAGCACTCTATGAAAATTCAATATATAATCTTCCTCACAGGACCCTCCTGTGCTTACGCCGCGAATAAATCAAGCCTGTGATTCAAAGAAGACCATTTTGTGTGAAGTATCCTTATCCACTAATCAGGGAGGATCTAAGCAGTGCTATAGAGAATTACAGTAAAATACTAACATCAAAGACAGAGAGTGGGTCTTGACAATAAAACGGCCTTCTACAAACCCCATCTTCAACAACTCAAACATCAGATCTGCACAAACTGTCAGTCACCTTTTGCTCATGACCACTGAAAATGTAAAACTACATAAAAAAACCCCAAGAAACAACTCAAATACCCTTTCCAATACTCCCCTGCACGCATCGGCTGAAGCTGACCGATGCCATTGCCCAGTCACTCTATCTTGCCCAAATGCGAGCGAAACAAATGCATTGTGTCATCTCTTAAAAATGGAAAGAAATCGGGTAGTTCTTCTGACAAGTGCTGAGCTTTCGGGTACTTTCACCACTTGCTTACAAACCCCCAACAAGGGTAAACCACATCACAGATGCCTAGGCCACACTGGGAACAGCTCTTCAAAGGTTTAAGTCAATTATGGGTTAACTGCTCTCTTGTTACAAGCAAAGTGGGATTTCTACTGGATTGCATCTAACTGCTTCACTCCGAGGATTTTTGGTCTCCTTCACAACCTATCTTGAAGGCCAACTTTGAAATTCCAGGTGCCAAACACTCAAACTACAGCAGGTACTTTCTGTAAAGTGTAAAGAAATTACACAGGAGTTTTTCCACCATGTCTGGGGTCAAATCATCTTTTTAAATTCATCTTTGAAAGGATCAGTAATTTTCATTCCCATAAGCACCAGTAAGCATTTAAAGCTTACTCTACTATTGTAGCTTTTCAGAACACCCTCAGCAAAGTTTAAACACACTTAATGCAGCAGTTTATACCTAAAATCACCTCATAAATAATAAAACAAACCCCAAATTGTAATACAACCTATTAAAAGTTGTAATATTATCTGAGCATAGCTTGTATTAGGATGGTGGCAAGGTTTTAGCAGCAGGGGGGTGTGTGTATGGCTTCTTTGAGAAGCCGCCAGAAGCCTGCCCTACGTCCTACAGGGCCAATGCGAGCTGGCTCCGAGACTGACCTGCCGCTGGCCAAGGCTGAGCCCATCAGTGACAGTGGTAGCACCTCTGGAGTAACGTGTTTGAGAAGGGGAAAAACTGAAGGGAAGAAGAATTTGCAGATGGAGAGAGGAGCGAGAATATGCCAGAGCAACAACCCTGCAGACGCCCAGGTCAGTGCAGAAGGAGGGTAGGAGGTGCTCCAGGCCCAGAGCAGAGATTCCCCGGCAGCCCGTGGTGCAGCCCATGGTGAGGTCGGCTGTGCCCTGCAACCATGGATGTAATGGTGGAGCAGAGACCCACCTGCAGCCCTGGGAGGACCCCATCCCAGAGCAGCGAGGTCCGCTGCCCCCGTCAGCCATGGAGGTTCACGGAGGAGCAGAGACCCACCTGCAGCCCGGGGAGGGCCCCAGACCAGAGCAGGGGGATGCCCAAAGGAGGCTGTGACCCCATGGGAAACCCACGCTGGAGCAGGCTGCTCCTGAGGGACTGCGCCCCATGGGAAGGACCCACGCTGGGCAGTTTGCGAAGAACTGCAGCCCCGGGGAGGGACTGATGTTGGAGAAGTTGGTGGAGGACTGACTCCATGAGAGGGACCCCCGGCTGGAACAGAGGCAGAGTGTGAGGAGTCCTCCCCTGGAGGAGGAAGGAGCAGCAGAGACAACATGTGATGGGCTGACCACAACCCCCATTCCCTGTCCTCCTGCACTGCTGCGGGGGAGGAGGTAGAGAAATTTGGAATGAAGTTGAGCCCAGGAAGATGGGAGGGGTGGGAGGAAGGTGTTTTAAGATTTTGTTTTATTTTACTCCAATTTGATTAGTGATAAATAAATTAAATTTTCCCTAAGCTGTCTCGGTTTTGCCCGTGACGGTAACTGGTGAGTGATCTCTCCCCTTCCTTGTCTCTACCGATTAGCCTTTCTTTACATTTTCTCTCCCCTGCCCAGCTGAAGAGGGCAGTGACAGAGTGGTTTTGGTGGGCACCCAGCCTCCAGCCAGGGCCAACCCACTGCAACAACTTAATCTTTATAGAGACATTTCACAGTATGTGCAAAAGACTGCCCATTTACAGAGGATGAAGCTCTAAAGACAAAATCTGGTGGGCTCATCCTGCAGAAGTAGAGTTTTTCTCGTTGCAGTCTGGGCCTGAAGTTTCTGAATTAAGGCACCTTATTACAGAGGAGTCTGGAGACTCAAGACCAGGAGGGGTTTGTTGTTTGGTTGGGTTCTTTTGGTAGCAACGTAAACGAAAGACAGCATAATTTTAAAATGGCAATGAAACTGCAGTCGCAGGCATGTATACTGACTCGACTGAAAAACTTAAGATATTAAAAAAGCTGGGACAGACGGGAATAAGTGTAGTATTTGTAGTTCCCAAACGTCCACACAATTTAGACATGCGCTGCAGTAAATCCTAACGTTCGAACCCCTGCTCCCTAAAATTATTTTTAGGGGTTGTCCAGAACTCAAGAAAATGAATGATAACACTTTGCTTTTAAAAAGCCATGAAACTTCCCAGCCTCATTTGCAAGCACGTATAGGAAAAGACAGGAAATCAGATACCAAATCAACCCTATGTAACATCATGTCTCTGACAGTTCTCATGAGCCAGAAGAATGTGCAAGAACACGTCAAGTTTCCTTCTGGTTGCTAATCAGACATAAGATTCCCATTTTGGGATTAATCCTAACAATCCATTTTTAAAACAGTACTAATTTATACAGATATTTAGAAAAATCTGTACTCGTTATCATCTGTCCAATTAACTTTTTAAATCTTGTTTAATTCTCAGTCTCAACTACTTCCTGTGGCAGATGAGCTTCACAGTCCAATTACCTGCTGCGTGGAAAGGATATTCTTTTAATTACTACAGATGTACTAACCTTTGGCCTCATTCATCCCCACCCACCCCCACCTCTCCTCCCCAATTTCTTCCATCCCCAGGACAGGCAGGACTGAAGCTCTAGCTCTGCTGTTTCCAGACCGTTCACACGTTACCATTCCGCCTGCTCATTCCCCTTCCAAAGGTAAAGTCGCTCAGCCTTTTCACAAGCGAGATTTTCCCTGCCCTTACGCATTCGCGTCACATCTTGCTACAGAGTTCAAACAGCCTAAGACCATATCTCAGAGCAAACAAAGATCATAAAAGTAACCAGTGAGGTTGCACACCCCTGACTTACATAACAATATTATCAAATAACCCCAGCCGGCTAAAAAGCCCCTCAGTGAAACCCGTAAGGCCCATTCACTAGGGGTGCTGAGAAGCCTGTACAGATGTCCAAGTTAATTCAGGATTTTTCAAGTTAAGCGGGCACATGAAGGTAACAGTCTCCTACTCTGTTATGCATGGTACATCCTGTCCTGGTTTAGCTCCAGCCAGCAACTAAGCACCACACAGCCACTCACTCACCTCCCCTCTCCCCCTGTGGGATGGGGGAAGAGAATTGGGAGGGGAAAAAGGTAAGAAAACTCATGGGTTGAGAAAAGAACCGTTTAATAAATGAAATAAAATTATAATAATACTCCTAAGAATGATAATAATACGTAATGAAAACAACAACAAAAAAGATATGACTGTTCACCACCTAACCAGTCCCCAAGCAGCGATTATACCCCACCCTCTCACCAACTCCCAACTTCTATACAGAGCATGATGTTGTTTTACGGCATGAAACATCCCTTTGGTCAGT
>NW_010240375.1:0-4365 GCF_000690775.1 Eurypyga helias | reverse complement strand
CCGGCCCGTGCCTCTGCCCGGGAGCCCCGCGGGCCTCCGCAGAAGCGGGCTGCCGGCGGCGTGCTGTGGGCCTTGGCGCCTTTGCTGCTCCTGGGAGCTGCTGTAGTCTGAGAACAGAAGGCTGAGAGGAGACATTCAGTCAAAGAAGTTTAATACAGAGGCATTCTGTGAAAAAAAAACTATTTTCCATGTTTACAGCAGAGAAAAGGTTAAAATGGGCTAAATTGGCCTATTTCCGTCAGTGGTGCAGGAGCAGCAGAGCAGCGCACCGGGCTATCATGCAGGGTCATGGGCGCTAGGCAGGCCCGTCCTGGGCAAACGGCTCTGCCCTGGGGCCGGGGCAGCCATGGGTGGTCTGCCCCGTCCTTCCCAGTGACCGACTGCCGCTGTTGTCCATCCTCCCACATCACCCAGGGCAAACGGAGATGGTCTCGGGCTCCCTGGAGACTCTGCTTCCACCGTGACTGGGCAGAAACCTTCCCTGCAATGGCCTCTAAGGCAGGGAGGGGGTTGGCACCAGCACCCAGAGCTGGGATGTTTGCTGCCTTGGCACTGCTGCTGGAATGCAAAGCGTGGGGCAGGACGCAGCGGGGAGAGCCCCGCTGCCTGGTGCAAATGAGGGAGAAAAGCACCAGCCAGGTTGGAGGGGAGGGGAAGACAAGAGTGGACAAGAAACCTGATGGATTTAAGACAGAAAGGAGGTATAAAATGTGATGGATGTTGGATCGCAGCCGAGAAAGTATTGATTGGGGGAAAAAAAAAAGAAAGGCTGGCTTGGCAAAAAAACAGGAAACAGGGAAGAAGACGTTGGGGCTGGGAAACAGCAAAGAAAATGGTGTGCAGAAGCTCAGCTGTCTGAGATGACAGGAGCGCTAGAGTTAGCGAGGAAGGGCCCTCCTGGAACGACATACTCCTGACTGTGATGCTGTGGGAGAACTGCAAATAATATTTTGAATAATTGGGTACTAAGAGGCATGCCCAGTCATGGGGGAAGAAAATGAAAACTCTTGAGGAAGACAATAAAACACATTGACCTGATACAGTGAGACAGTGGGAGTGTGGATGGTGTTGATAGGAAAGCAGTTAGGAAGTCTTGAGGAAGTTGAAATAATGCAGTTTGTGATTAAATGTCAGTTAAATACTCTTAGATGTTTACTTGTAATACTGTACTTTTCCAAAGAGCATCACAAAACCAGGCCTGGCAAAGTCAGGACCACCTGACAAATGGGGGTTCCACACACAAATGCTTGCGTGGTCAAACACGCTTCTTTGCATTTCTTTTTGTGCTTAATAACTGCACCTAGAACTGACTTGTCTTGGCCCATAGTGTCAGGACAAGGGGTAACGGCTTTAAGCTGAAAGAGAGGAGATTTAGATTGGAAATCAGGAAGAAATTTGTCCCTACAAGGGTGGTGAGGCTCAGGAACAGGTTGCCCTGGGAAGCTGTGGATTTCCCATTCCTGGTTGTCTTCAAGGCCAGGCTGGATGAGGCTTTGAGCAACCTGGTCTAGTGGAAGGTGTCCCTGCCCATGGCAGGGGAGTTGGAACTGGATGGGCTTTAAGGGCCCTTCCAACCCAAACCATTCTGTGATTCCATGACATAAACTTGATATTTAATAACCGAGCCAGCACTTGCTGTAGGTGCAGTAACAGCAGCACAGGCAAAAACACAAATTCTGAAAGCAGCAAGTCTTTCATCTTTCTCAGCTCCACCACAAAGAAAGGGGCATTTCAGAGGCCAGGGCCAGGAAAAGTCTTGCTGCTGAGGCTTTTACTTTTCCTCAGGCTTCACTGTTTTAGTGCAAAGTCCTGTTTTTAAAAAGTTCTCTCAGAGTTAGGAGCAATTACATTAAGAGGATTTGACTATTAGGAGGGAGACTTTGAATTAGGCTTTAATTAATTGGAGGAGGAGAAAATGATTGGTATGCTCCAAACAGTTTGTGTGGTGCAATGTCACCTATTGTATCAGCTGGAACATTTACTTCAGGACATGTAGCTTCGTGCATAAACACTGGTGTGTTGGAACACCCCTTTGTTCTGAGTGAAAAATCCTGAATATTTTGATCTCTTGGTTGCACATAGGAAACAGACTGTAAAACGACTAGATGTTCTGCAGACGTGAAAGGAAGAGTGGTTACCTTGTTTCCTTTATGCCAATTTAGTGAAGCTTGAAATGAGATCAAATTGTAGCCGGCATAATTGGTTTCTGTTCAGTAACACAGAATAAAAGTAACAACTGGTGTGGGACTAAAAGTATAGTTTATATAATTTAACATAGTAAAAAGATATATTGTTTTGCACCAGAAATACCATCATTAATTTTAGAACACATATTCTTCTTTCTTCCTTTGCACCTGGTTGGTTTGCACTCCCTGTATCTCCATCCCTGCCACATAACTGCCTTCCACAGGCATTTTGTGGCATTACATGATTTTACTGTCATTTTACAGGTGCACTTTTTATTCAGAGGCTTACTTCTTGCTTGCTGTACGAGTCAAGATAAATGAGAGGACAGTTCCTCCCGTGGAGCTACGGAAAAAATATATGGGCTAATCCTGCTTTTGGTTAAGTGGGTGCAAACTGGCTACAGGAGTAGCTTGATAGAAAGACAGAGTTGTATGAATTCAGAGACTGAGAACTGGTGGTTAATTTTCATTGTCACAGAGTGTCACAGAGAGGTTGATGTGCCTGTGGTCTGTGTATGTCAAGGCTGACCCTAGCCACGGCATGGGAAGCGATGGAGCAGCCACAGAGGCTGCCCAAAGGGTTTCAGCCCTTGCACAGGGTCTTTGGGGAGACCAAAGGATCAAATTCCACCTGCCGGGAGTTGGTACAGGCACTTCGCCTTCACGTGCGGGATGAAGTTTGCCCAGCAAAGCCCACATGCTCCAGCCATCTGAATGTGTTAAAAGGTTGTCAGAAACAATGTGCTCTTGCATTAGCACAGTGATAGTCTCCTCTTGCCCAGCCAACTCACAGAGGCTTGGTTTTGGCACTGTTGTCCCTAAATAGCGACTTCGGCAGTTCCAAAAATCTGTCTCCTGTTTGTAGCTCTGGAAGGAGCAAAATGAAGCTCCGTTCCTCTCTCGTTTAACAAATCCCCCAGCTTTCCTTAGAAAAAATATTTAGTGGTTGGGGTCAGATGTTGTCCAATTCCTCTTAAATTCCATGGAAAGCTATTATATTCAGTACTTGTAATTCAGGCTCTGCAAATATCCACTGCATCTTGGTTATCATGAGGGATGTCTTTGTTGCTTGTGGCACTTAAAGAAGAGCAGGATGTATGTGATAGTTGGGCTTCAGTAAGATCAAACTCATATGATCAGCTCTTTTCCTTTGATGATACAAGTGTGAATGATTGTTACCATGACACAGAGAAAATGCCTTACCCTTTTGCTTACTGGAGAGAAATGATTTTGCACTTGGCATGCTGATGGGAGCCACTGATGGCTGGCCAGCTGATCCTGGTTTTCTATCCTTGTCTTTATTGCTGGATGTGAAAGTGGGGGCTGTAATGTTTCTGTATGGCATTACATTTTTGCTGCATGTTATACTCAGTCTGATGGCAGTAGTTTTAAGAAGGCATTGACATGTATTGAGAACAAATATGCAAAACCTTATGATTTCTTTTTGAAGCTTCGGTTCATCAGGGCATCTAATAAATTTCTGCCTAATTTCAAAGGCATCGGCTGTGCTGTGACTTTCATTCACATCGTATTCTTGATGTCCAGCATATGCTTAATCCTTTGAGAATCCTTTAGCAGTTTCAGCTGGTTAGATATTGTAATCAAACTTCTCGTAACCCTGGGCCTTGCAAAAACTGATGGATGCGTGTGGTCGGAAGCCAAGTGTCCAGTATTTAATGAAGCACCGAGTAACTTAAATGTTTCTGATCTCTGGTGCAGAAGAGTACAACTTGTGATAAAAAGAAGAAAGATATAATACCTAGGACATGCAGTAATTGCTGCTTATTCTCATGTGTTTTTTATTTAGAATTCTTTGAACAACAGGCCATTTCCTGCATTTTTATCCAGGGACAAGGTTATGGCAGGAGCAATTATTCCTTTCCAGGAGGCAGAGGAAGAATCTGGTACCATTTCACACAGGAGGGATGGAAAGAGGAAGGACTAATGCTGGCCAGAGAGGTCACAGATTCACTGGGCAGACGGGGATGAACCACAGGGACTTTCTAGGGACTGTGCCGACAGCGGTGAGAGTTACAGCTATTCACCCAGGTTTTGCTTTCTCTCGCAGCCTGGGGAACACGGCTTTGCTGTGATCCAGACACCAGCGTGAGGAGCATCTTTGCCCAGCAGTGGGACCTGCAGTGCTCCAGCTGCCGGCTGCCACCCTCATCGGCGGCAC
>NW_010240374.1:229847-231580 GCF_000690775.1 Eurypyga helias | reverse complement strand
CAGGCTTAGGGTCCCGCTGGGGCTCTCCTGGCTCAGTCAGGGTGGTTTTCACTCCTCCCTGGGATGCCGACCTCTGCCAGCCGCACATCCCAGTGCTGGGCCGTGTGAGCCTGCTGCTGGGTGCTGGCTCTACCTGCCCGCTAGCCACGCCGAGGTGGGTGGTCGCCAGCGCTAAACACAGACATCGAAGCATTCACTCGTGAGCGTAATACGTTGCCTCACAGTCATTTCTGCCTCCAGAAAGCACAGGCCATGCGCCAGAGTAAGAGTCTGCTGGGCCAAATCTGACCCGCAAGCCGTTAGCTGTATGAAGCGGGGAGGTGTGTGAAGATGTACCTCATTTTTCAGGCACGGACTGCCTTCACGTTGTCTCTAGTGCCAAGCACCATCTACCTGAAAATCTTATCAGATAGGGAAATATAATCTTTACAGTGTTATGTACAGTACTGGAATTCATAGCCCAGTGGGAGCCAAATTTGGAGGCAGAAGAGATTTCCAGCCTGTTGATTCCAGGAGGTAGCACCCCTGAAAAAAAAGAAGAAAGAAAGAGAGAAAGAGAGAAAGAGAGAAAGAGAGAAAGAGAAAGAGAGAAAGAGAGAAAGAGAAAGAAAGAAAGAAAGAGAAAGAAAGAAGGAAAGAAAGAAGGAAAAGAAAAGAGAGAAAATAAAGGAAAAAGAAAAAGAAGGAAGAAGGCAATCACTGCTGATTAAGGATCGCAGCACAGCCAGCAAAACTAAGAAAGCACAGCCATCCAGGGCTGGCTTTGGACTCATGAAGGAAAGAGGTACCTCGGTGCTCTCTCTGCACTCTCCTATCACCTACAAAGAGTTTTCCAACCCCTCCAAAACCCCAGCTAGCAGGTGCACGCTGCTATAGGCTGGTGCATTCACATCCTTTGTCTTTGGAGCATGCTGCTCTTGTGAGGTGGAGTGAAGCTGAGACAGTCAGCCTGTATGAAATCCCAGATGAATGTGGGCTCTCTGCAGTAATGGGGGATATTACTTTAAATGGCTCAATAACGCTACAGCTTTGCTATCACCTCCTCTGTAATATATAAACTCTTTTACAGACCTAGATGGAATTTCTTTGACATTGACTCGAATTGCATTGTTTTAAGGCACTTTTGCATTTTTATTGGCAACCCAGTTGTAATAGAGGGAATCCATATAGCATCAATGCTTCTTTCTAGGAGATGCCTGGTAGCTATGAAATATAAGCCAATAAGGTCTCAGACTATAGCTTAATCTTATCAGCAGAATTCAGGTAGTGTGAGGCAGAAATTGCGCTACTAACAAGTGTTTCCAGCCATCACTGCCTTGATGAAATGGGATGGAAAAATCAGAAAATAGAGCTGTGTTTGAATCCACGCAGCTCCTGAATACAGTAGCACGGAGAGGAGCTGGCTGTGCCAGGCAGCAGCCTCGTGATTAAAATAAACAGTGCTGTGCTCCTCGTGTGCTGTAACACTAACACCACCCTGGTGAGCCTCCCAAGCCAGGAGACATCAATTCTGTTCAACTACAGGGACAAAAGGCAAGCAATCACAAGAAAGTGTAGACAGTCTGCTGATAGTTTTAGGGACTCCTCTCCTTCTAGGTTAAGAAAGAAGTGGGGGACTGTCAGTGCCATGGGAATTTCTGTGGGTGTAAGCCAGCACCTTGATTTGTTTCTATTCCCTTAGGAGCAGAGATATAGTTAAGGCATCATTTTAGCTGCTGGAGTTTTGATTCCTG